>NW_013665700.1:135348-184675 GCF_000517525.1 Limulus polyphemus | reverse complement strand
CAAAAACAAACAAACAATAATCTGTAGAATTCTCTTCGAACAAACCGTTCCTTTTAGATTAACCTGAACTTATTTTTATTTAATGAATATTTAGCTAAACAAACATGTACAACAAAGCTAAGTTTGGTATGTCTGAGCGAAATGAGATATTTGTGACAAAGGAAATATTTTGACCCTGGGCGTAATTCTCATAATTAAATAGTGAGGTTTGATAGAAAAACAAACAAAAAACGTAGAGCATTATATGGTTTGACAACTAAGTCTGACGAACCGCATATTTGAAAATAAGATCTCTATAATTTTGTGAACAGTTCACAAAAAACAATAATGGGTTAACTTGGTCGTAGTTAACGATTTTTATTTTAGAGCATTAATTTCTGATGGTATGGTTGTAGTTCCTAATGCTGTGACTTTCACGTTTTGATAAAACTGATCTACATTTAACCATAAACAATAATTTTAATAATCCAATGAAAGAAACTACGTTATAACCTACATATTTATCTGAAAGGATACTAGACATTATGCTGTACAAAATAGTTTAAGTCAATCTTAATTACGTTACACGCACATAAACAGGAGGGTTCGGCCGAACCCCGTATTTTTATGATGGAAAAAATTATACTTATATAGTTATACCGCAGCTACTTATGGCATTTAACGTTTTCTACATAGTCTACATTATTCTGATGAAGCATTAGCATTGTTTTGGCTTGAAATAGTCCCATGCCCCCAGACCCCCGTGGCATATGTATTGGCGTTTGATCCCACAGATTAGAAACCTCCCCTTTCAAACACACTACGTACGGGTCTACGTTATGTTTGATATCTTGGTATTTAGTAAATGAGAATCACATCCACAAACAGTTGGGCCTGGCATGGCCAGGTTGTTAGGGCGCTCGACTCGCAATCTGGGGGTCGCGGGTTCAAATCCCCGTCCTACTAAACATGCTCGCTCTTTCAGTCGTGGGAGCTTTATAATGTGACGGTCAATCCCACTGTTCGTTGGTAAAAGAGTAGTCCATAAGTTGGTGGTGGGTGGTGATGACTAGCTGCCTTCTTTCACTGCTAAATTAGGGATGGCTCGTGCAGATAGCCCTCGTGTAGCATTGTGCGAAATTTAAAACCAAACAGTTCATTTCAAGGCACCAATATTTGAGAAATAATTCACATTATCACCATGTTATTATTTTTTTCTTTTTTTTACTAATATTTGAACTTTGTTATTCCTCTTGAGGAAATCAAATAGTCTGTTGGTTAGCAAAACGTAATTTTCTATAGATCTATTCAGCAGATCTCAAAGGGAGTTTTCTTTGTTTGTTGTTAAACACAAAGTTACATACTACGTTATCTGCGCTCTGTCCACCACGGGTATCAAAACCCGATGTTTAGCGTTATACGCCTACTGATTTATCGTTTATAAACTTACAAAGGTAAAAATCTGTGGTTCGAATCCTTATGGTAGGCAGAGCGCAGATAACCTATTGTGTAGCTTTACTCTAAAACAAGCAAACTATTCAGTAGTGAAAATATCATGGTGTTAGAGGTAATATACAAAATAAGAATATAAATATAAATTAACTTTTAACAATAATTAGATAGCAGTATTTTTGAAATCTAGTTCTGGTCGTTTCACTATTTTAGACAAGTTGAGAACTTTTTGAACTTTTAAATTATGTATGATTTTATCGTTTTTTATTAAACCTGATAACTTTTGAGTAGTCAGTGTTGAAAAATGGATTCAAAATATAAATGTGGTGTAACCCAGTTTTTATTCAAAATCGTTAGATTTTGTTTGATCAATATATAACTTCATCAAATTTCCGTATGCCTTGGAGTTATCGGTTAGTGTTAGTTATTTTGCAAATCTCCTTTTAATTTGTTAATTATTACTTTATGTTTTTAGATGTGCTTGTATTAAGATTGATTTTTTCTTATTTTACACTAAAACAATCTTATATGTAATAAGTACAGAAATTCGCATTTATAAAACTCCTTGTGTATTATTTCATAACTCACAAGGTATATCACTGAGTACGGTAGTACTTAATAGTAGGGATCGTGATGAAACAAAATGGCGAACATAAAAATTATCCGTTTAAAACACCTTTAAAAATGTCTAAGTATTAGCAATGACTATTTCACAGTATTAGCTGAGTAAAACTAAAGCATATTGTACTAATATAGTCACCTAATTTGCTATATATATACGTGTTTATGGAGTGAATCAAAATGTCACTATTTCACCGAATTTTCATCTAAGTAAGTAAGTGACTTTTCCAGACGAGCGTACAGAAAAAATGACAACTCGCTCTAATTCTTTCACTGAACTCTTTCGTCTGAGGTCCCAATGATTCCTTTCTTGTACCGATAAGGATACTAGTATAGTTATGTAAAATGGACGATTCGCTACTTTGGGCATATAATTAGATTTGAGGGGAGGTTGGTATAGATCCTGATTAGTCGGGTATACCGTGCCTCAAGCTTGGTTTTGCTGGCGCACAAAAATATAGCTAATAAAAAAGAAACAAACAAGTCTAATAAACATTTTTAAAAATATTATAGAAACAATAGGGATCGATATAGACATAACCTAGTTAGCTACAGTGATATGGAAAGTTTAATGCTACAAAAAGTATTGAAACTAAACAGGTCAAAACTACAAAAACGGAGTTACTTATACATTAACAAATGTTGTACCTACCATGGGAAATTACTGTAATTACGTTAGTCTGAGCCAAAGTAGGGATACGATTTTTAAACTTCTAAATGACTTGACTTTTTTGTTTCAATACATTAGAACTTTCTATATTACTATAGCTAGTTATGCTACGTATATATATCGATCCTTATTTGTCTTTATAAAATTTAATATTTTTTATTATACTTGTTAATAAAGAGTCAGCAAATTAAGAGTGAACAAAAATTAACGCCTATTGAAATTTTACACAATAATTTTCGAATGATGAAACTGGAAACGATTAAACGACACGGATGTTTTGTACATTGTTAACAATAGGTTTTATTTTGTATAGGTTATAGCTAACAACTTAGAACTGGAAGTCTAATAGATCTGTGCTTTACTCAGTAATCTCTGTAAATAAAATAACATCAGAGAATGCATGATTAGTGTTAACCGAATCCCTGAAAACAAGTACTAAAAAACAAAACTCAAATATAACTATGTTCTATTTTCTATTTCCGGAAACTTTCAATATCTCATAGAAAAAAATAAGTAAAATTTATTCATACATTATTCATAAATCTTGAGAATGTCACACAGTACCCTGATAATCTATATTACCTGCATATTCTAACAAAACATTAAATTCGTACATTTGAATTATTAGAATCTAAAGTGGCATAAAAATGAACTAATATTACGCGTTAACATCTGACTCTGGCATGAACGCAGCTTATAAATGTTACGAGTCATGAAATAAGATTTTATATTACCTGATCACTCTGTCATAGACAATAACCAAGCAGTAATTTATCACATGATAGCGTCAGGTAAAATTCCAAGAACTGCAATGACAATATGTACTTCATATTTCAACAGTTTTACTGTAGTATCAGCCGAGGACGGTATAATAGTTTTTAGATAGAGAAACATTTATATTTAGTTTATTAGAAAATTAAGACGAGATAAATTCATGTTAAATACTACTTGAGATTTTTAATTATAAAATTAAGACGAAACAAGTTGATATTACATATTACTTGAGCTTTTGTATTCAGTGAGTACTGAATCACGTGTACTGAGAGTCCGGGGCCTAAACATCAAATATTCTCTACAATAGAGAATTTGAATTAATCCCTATAGTAACTTTCACGAACAATCTACTCCAATTTGCATAATAGTAGAGTTTTGTTCAAAACCCCTGACAGCAAAATACATCTATCTTTGCTTCGCTGCTTTTAATACCACTGAGGTGTCCTAAAATCAACAGGTAAGCCATTAAATATATTATTTTGAAGACCGAAAATATATTTTTCCTCAACATTCATTTTATACTTACATAATTTATCTTCAATCCATCTATATACCAGGCACTACAAAAACTGTAATTGCTTTAATAATTAGACTTCATGATTTAGTTCAGACAGGACGTTCGACACATAAGTGAAAGAGTGAGAATAAGAAAACCGAAAGGATTCATTACCAGAAAAAACAAAAAACAAATAGCAGTGCGTGCAAATGGGCGAAATAATATGCTGTTCAATTCAAAACGTTCCGCCGTTGTTAAATCATTAAGTATAATAAAGATTATTTCACGAACCAACAATTTAAATATATATATATATATATATTAAATTACATTTTGCTTGATTAAACTGCTCTGACGCCAATATTTTTGATTAAAGCCACTCCACTAAACAGAAACAATTAAAAAGAGGAACTACATCATTATATAAATCAGACAATTACTATTAAAAATTGTTATATTTTAGTTGATTGTTTTGTATACCACCTGAAAGAAAAGAAAGTATTTAGTAGATCGCATATGTATGAAGAAAATATAAAGGGATTCTACTAATCTAACAACAAAATATAAGCTTAATTCATTAATGGGCTACTTCAGGCTACCAGGTCCTTTGTGTAAGGTACACTTACGAAACTGCAACGAGCTTTTCGAAATAATCTGATTTTGAGTGATCTATCCAATTTAGTAGATGTCACTGGAAAGAAGAATTACTGCACAAACAGCTTTAATTGAAACGTTATACCTGCCATAGATTTGGTATACAGAGCTGAAATCAAGGGTTCGGTCCCCGCGTCGAATAAAGCATTGGTAGGTCATTGTAAAATTTTGCGCTAAAACAAACAAACGTAAATGTATGGATTGATTTTATTTTTTCAGTATACATTGTATTTTTTATCTAGAGTTCACTAAATGTACATTCATGTATAACAGTTAATAATGAACCTAAAAATACTTGATTAAGATGTTCATTTCAATTAGATAACTATTCGGTGTTCTAACTCTTGAGAGGAAATTAAACAATAACGACAAGTTTAACACTTATATTGCTTATAACATTGTTACTGACTTGAATATGTTAAAGTGAATTAATCGTTAGGTCCTGAATACGGCCAAGCTGTAGTCTCTAGACAAGACTTTCTTAAAGATTATAATTGTCTTCCACCACATTTTTAACAACTTTTACCGTGCTATGTGTTGTTGTTTTCATTTCCTTATTTCTGAAAAATATTCCACAAACTATTTTCTCCATTTTCTCCATATCTTTTTTGTTTTGAAGTTAAGCACAAAGCTACACAATGGGCTATCTGTGCTCTGCCCACCACGAGTATCGAAACCAGGTTTCTAGCGTTGTAAGTCCGCAGACATACCGCTGTGCTACTGGGGGGGGGGGCGTTCTCCACATCTACAATGTATCATCGATAATTAAAACGTTGGCGAAGTACTTAAAACACTCTGAAAAGTTTATGATACGATTACGTTTCTGTGAACACGCCATTTGTTTGGAATCTAATAACGGATTATATTTAAAGTTTTTTTTTTTTCTACAAAGTAGTAATTAGAAGCACACATATCCCGTAATTTCATTAATTCAAGAAGAAAATTAGCTGTCAAGCAATCTTGGAAGAAATTATGAGAGTGGTCGAGAGTGGTGTTATTTGCTCGAATAATCGCCGCTCCGTCTATCTTACTTTTATACTTTGGAGAGATTTTATGGATATTGGTTTAACATTAATGACAAATTACACATTGCTATAAAAATCAGTGAGTTAAAAATTAAGTATGCATTTATTAAACTAAGTTCAAGTATGAAGTGAGTTGGGAAAGTGTTGTTAAGGATTAAGCTGTAGAAAACTCGGAGAAAACTACGTCTGGAATGGAATAATTATTTATCCTGTTCCTTGTTTTTCCTATTAATAACAGACGATTAAGGATATATATATATATATATATATCGTAGGAATCTCAATTAATAAATAATGGCTGAAGAAATACATATCGTCCGAAAATTATGTCAGCAAAACTCTTTACATGTATTTTCAGAGCTAGTAGTCTAGAAACTGTTATAATGGCTACTAAAGATTCATTAGATCAATGAATGTACACTGTAGTATACATGGAATGTAAGAGATGCGTGACACAGCCAGTAGGAGCTTAAATAAACCTCTATAACAATTACATAGTTCAGCGAATTTAAACTTCATAAAAGTTGTTTTGGTTTTTAATAACGAATTTTCCATAATTCAGCCACGCAGATTTCGAAATTAATATTCTTTTTTTTTTCTATTATATAAGGATTTTTTTACAAATTTGGATGAAAAAAAAAAACTCTGATTTACAACAAATGTACCACAAATGCAACAGAATGTGTTTGGATGATTTACACAACCTCTTGTTGCCATAGTGATGAATAAATAATATTGAAAAGATAAAAATAATGTCAAAGTGCATGCACAAACAAATACTGTCCAGAAATGACACGTCATGCGGCTTGTTGACCGTTTATATACTAGCGGTGTGTTTCTTGTGGTTCTAGAACGATCGATAAGACTCTCAAGTCGCGATCGGTCTAGAGAAATCTATAGCCAGTGGTTGTCAACATTTTAAACATAACAAAATGTGACCCGATTTCATTGAAAATAATTCACTTATGTAAAAGAACATATGACGTTTTGTGAAAAATCTGTACGTTATGGAGAAAAATGGATATCATTTTCGGATTCAGCGTACAGAAATTACTGTAGAACATGTAAAAATATCAAGACAATAAAAGCATCGCAGGCCCGTTTTGTTAATCAACATTTGGGAAGAGGTTACAGAATTGTTGAACGTAACACTATTTTTTGATAAGAAGTACCCAGGAAGCTAACAGTTTTCGTAACTACGTATACTGATATAACCTTTAAATATGTATTTTTATTAGCTCATTAATAAGATATCCTTCTTATCTAAACACGAGCGAAAGGAGTACTTAACGACTTAAGATTTAATACTTAGAGACGAGTCGTATGATTAGGTAGGCCTTATTTATGTATATATATGGTTAAAACTAGTTTATTATCAATGCACTGTGATTTATAAGAACCTAAAACAATCTCCAGATAAACAGTAGTTCCATGAATAAAATCATTTTTTATTAAAACTCACTGATAAATGTACCAATTGTTACTGCATAGTGACGAGCAACGCTTGACGTATGTTGCTGATGGTGAAAAATCAAAATTATTTTCATTTTTTTGTTTTACAAATGAATATGCAAGTTGAATTTGGTTGCTCACGTTATCTATATATTTGTTTAATGCCATATACTCTTCTTACTGTTCCTTATAATTTAGTTGTTTAACTGCAGACTGGAGATTACATATCAGTATCAAATCACAACTACAGAATTCAGGAGTTATGTTTCGTAACATTTCAAATATTGCCTTTCAGTTAGGTATTTACCATTACTACAAGAATAAAATATACCAAAAATAAAACGTTTCCATCAATGAGACGATTGAAAGTGATACAACAATGTTTGAAGGGAAAGAGACAAGAAGTAACTTGGAAGATACAGTTATGAAATGTGACTTCAAATAACCTCTTTATAATTTTGATGGTTTAATTTTGAACTCTCTAATTATTATCTTACAAATTCTGAATCTAGTTCAAGGTTAGTTTCTTTCTTATTTTAATCATTTTCTCATTTTCACAAGATTCATAATACTGAGACAAATGCATTAATATGTATTTCGTATACTATTATAAAGTTTAACAAGTTCTCTTTAATTTTCAACTGTATTTTATACGTGTATCTTCCAACTTTTTTCTTCCCCTGTAACGACTCTTCCCCTTTTAATGGTATTATCGTTATATATATATCTAAGTACTTTTTGTTCCAATTAAATGTTATTTTCTTTAAAACATTCCACTTTTTATTATTATTGGTGTTGGATCTATGCTCGGTCCAGACTATAATTTTTGCGTCTTTAGTGCAACACAACTCGAATCTATGTTACAGAAACTGAGTCTTTAACTATAAAATAAGATTATTTTTTCAGTTTAACAAGGAAAGTGACCAAGCTTTAACCAGTACAACTTACGATCTTCAAAAGGTGTAAAAATGTGTGTTAGTACCGTATGTTTATTCTTGGAGCCATGTAGGTGATTTACCAAAATTCATTCCACCTATACATTTGTTGTCTCATCTGTTGTCCAAAAAGTGTGGGTACTTTTTGATCTCTTGAAGTTTATTGACAAACATAATAACTCCAATTAGAATCATTATTTATCCAAATAATCCATTTTTTGTATTGAATATTGTACTTAACTCATTGTTACGTTCTTTACAATGTACAATTTCAATACAAGAGCTCTTAAATAAAATACCTAGTTCCATTTTTTTCAGAGCATATGCAGCGAATTGTTCACAAACAAGCTTCATTAGGATATCAAGAAACTGTCTTCTACCTCTTGAGTGGCAGATGATTTCCACACGAAGGATCAGCAAATGTCGGCGCAACCCTTAACTTAAATAAACAATGTTAACATAAACTTACTTTCAAAAGTTTTCTTTCGGTTAGCAAGTGTTACACCAAAACTCTTGCCTCAGTCTAAACGTGAAAGAAGCTTGAGTATCTTAAAAAGGGAAATATATAAACACTGGATAACTGAGAGAAAAATAAAATCAAATTATATATATTTAGAAGAAAGTATGTTTTTATTTGCAAGTCTTAAATGGCCACTAAATTACACTTAAGGCAGTTTACTTGGATTAAACGATAAAAGCTAATTCTCGTTTTTCTTCAAACGACCGAAAAAATAATGAGCTTTTGAAAACTGTGCAGGTAGAAGAGAAAAATGATAACAAAACGTTTTTGTTCCATTACAGATACAAGTTTATCAACGTCATCTGGTTCTGCTGTCACTGGCTGGCCATGAGTAACTCTTGTTATAATCCTTTTATTTATGCCATATATAATGTAAGTATGCTTTCATCATGCACTGTTGTATGCGACCTTGGAACTACAATTTTGCTCTGTACGTTACTTTTGGTCCTTATATATAGAACTACAAAATAATAAATGTACGAGTTTGTGTTGTTGTTTTTGGAACAAAAATATAGTGTCTTAAAAAAATGCCACCCAGTAACTCAGCGATAAGTCTGCAGGCTCACGACCCTAAAATTCTGTTTTCGATACCTTAAGAACGTCCAAACCAAACCAAATATTAACAAAATATAGAATTATGTTTTAGTTTTGATCTGCGTTTAGTGAAACCCATATTCATAGTTAATATCAAGTGTGGTTTGAGATAAATAAAATCTAAGTTGATTATCAAAGTGATTAATCCTGAATATAAATATTGCAAATAAATATAAGATCTAAGAGTCATTTTGTGAACTCCAATCTGTTCTCCATTCGCAAGTGCCGACGTAAACACAAATTATACAAAGGCTCAGTCTATTTAAATATATAGAATGTAAAAATATGTGTTTGTACACTATACAAACATTCGTATCTAAAGTTGTGTAAAAATTCTTGGCTTGACATTGACCAAGCTTGGTTAGGAAAAATAAAAGATCCTGGTCGAAACTGCAGTATTTAGTTGTGTTTGTTTAATCCAGTATAAGCTGATGTGTCATCTGATATAAACTGAATCATTTATAAAAACGAAAAAGCGAAATGGAAACATTACTATTTAATCCGTGTTTTTAAGTTTGTGTTAGTCGATTCCAAAATATTTCAGCTCAAATATATATATATTCCTAAAGGAATACTTGCAAATATTACTTGTTTTAGGAAGATCATCAAGTATAAGCTAAAAATTCTTTGCCATTCGTTACTACACCCCACGAATTGTTTTCAAGAAGTTGTTATAGAAACCAGATTCTTTATTATAGTAACTGTCATATCTAAATTAAAAGGGATCTTTTTTTTTTCGTTTTAAGTTATCATGTTTTTTTTTCGACTAACAGTAGAACATCTGCAAAGATGTTTCGCGTGTTCTTTATATATTAAACAAAGTTGTTTTGAAGTATTGTTTTACAGGTATTTTCAACATACTAGTTTGTTTGTTTGTTTATAATTAAGCACAAAGCTACGTAGGTTATTCACACTTGAAACCCTATAAAAAGAAGCATATTTATAGGTTAAGTTTATGAAGTTGTTGTAAAAAATAAAAGCTATGAAGCTATAAATAGTAATAACAGATTCATCAAATTACCTATATTTTATTTTCATGAGGTTTATATATTCCTGATAACATGACACAAGCCCCATTATTGTATATATATAAACTATATATGTATATACAATTATATATTTTATATCATTAATTTAAGATTGCTTTGATAATTTTTAAATTCTTTCATAATAATCTGAGATCCTCGTAGTGTTATTTTCCACCATATATTAATTATCTGTATTTACAGCTCTAACCCCGTCGCACCAAACATGCTCGGCCTTTCAGCCGTGGAGGCGTTATAATGTGACGGTCAATCCCACTATTCGTTGGTAAAAGAGTAACCCAAGAGTTGGACGGTGGGTGGTGACGACAAGCTGCCTTCCCTCTAATCTTAAACTGCTAACTTAGGGACGGCTAGCGCAGATAGCCCTCGTGTAGCTTTGCGCGAAATTCAAAACAAACAAAGAAATACAGCTCTAAATTGCATTGTCCACGTATGACAAAAGCTTATCTATTAGCAAATGACACCGATATTTAAACGGTTTATTTAAATTATAAGACAATTTTTATATTTTTACTATTAATTCATGTTATTTAAATGAATCACAACAAACCAGTTTGTAGTGAGAGCAAACAGCTTCGCACATGTTTCTTGTTGTGTGGTAGTTACCTGTTTATGGTGTGTATCTTTTCCTTATATTTTTTGCAGATATTTTATATCAAATATACAAGTTTATTTTTCTGCAAAAGAGTTTAAAATTCAATATCATTATACTTTGTTTTAGATTTGATAAAATACGTTTTTTTTTTTTCAGGTGGGGCCAATACGGAGAACAAACAGACTCAAACGACCAGTATGTTTGTTTTGAAATCTGATAATTGATATAATATGTCTTAAAGAAATAAAAACCAACGTTTAATAGATACACGATAAATGTTTTAAAATGTTCCCAGTCTCAAGATACAATAAAAAATGTATGGTTTCGTTTTGAGTTTACTTATTGATTATAAGTATTATTTCATTGCTAGTTACAGCTTTTACAGTAAAAATAGTCTTTATTACCGTAAAAGCTTGTAATAAAGTAATATAATAGAAAAATAGTTTTTACTTCATAATTTTAATCGATGATGACGCAGTAAGTCGTCAAAAGATGCAGAGTGTATGAGACTGCTCCCTGTCTCACAGTATTTTATATTATCTTTATAGAGTAAAATTATTACGTAAAACTATTTTTATTGTATTTTGAAGCAGTAGACATTCTCATTTTTAAACATTTATTGTGTACTATTAAACGTTGACGTTATTTCCTTGATACATTTGAGTGAAAACTTACACGACTGTTTTCTTAATTTTAATTGTCGTAGAAACTACGCTTATGTCTATTAGTTTTGATTGAAAAATATTAAAATATATATAAAAGATGGCTAGAATTGCATAACGATATTATCTTGTTTTTTTCTCTTTTGTGTAAAAAGATGCCATATTTAGTACATGTTTTTTTATCTTTTTTTTTTGGATTCAATGTAGTTTGTTTAATTCTGAGATAAAATAGATTGTTATGTACTGTTTTCAATATGTACTAGATTCAGTTGACCTATAAAGACATTACATACAAGAAAAATAAATGACCTATGTGTAAAATAACTAATTTAAAATATTTGGAAATAAAATACAATTTTACTTCATGTTAGACCCTATTTTACTCATTGTAGAATCCAGGTTTTAGAATAAGAATATTTTACGAGGGCTTTTTCATTTACTATCGCGACCTTTAAGCCCATCTAGCTAGCTTAAGTAAGTGGGTAGAGCGTTTACTATCGACGAATGAGGTGAACTGTGGAGATGAGGTTCCGTATTTCGCGTTCTATTACCGCCTGCTCTTTCCAAGAAAAAGAGAAACCGATCTCTTCTCTTTGGGGGTCATGTGTACGTCATAAGAATGATGGTCAAATTCCACTATTCTTGTCAATAGTAGCCCAAGTATTAGCGGTGGATGGGGTGATTAGCTACTTTCTCTCAAGTTTATCACATCAAAATTAGGGGTGGCTAGTACAGAAACGTTTGAGTAGTGACGCTAAAGACAGACAAAAAGTCGATAAGCTTAACTACATTCAATAGAAGCAAGGAAAGAAATAATACTTCCAATAACGATCAAAAGAAGCAAATAAAATATTTGTCCAAATAAGTTTACGACCTTAGACATAAAACAAAATTTTACACCTGGACGTTTTACGAAAGGTTATCAAGAAACTGTAGTACATTTATATGTAGCAAAAATTATTAGATCGTCCTAAAACAATTATACAACGAATACATAAATTTATAGTTGAAATGTATGATAATTTCAAGAGAAATTAGTTCACTTTGTGTTCAATAGACTTAAATGTGGTATGTGCAGGATTGATGTTCAAGCAAGACTTAATAGAGCTATAGGTGTGTTCAATAGATTTAAATGTGGTATGTGTAGGATTGATGTTCAAGCAAGACTTAATAGAGCTATAGGTGTGTTCAATAGATTTAAATGTGGTATGTGTAGGATTGATGTTCAAGCAAGACTTAATGGAGCTATAGGTGTGTTCAATAGATTTAAATGTGCTATGTGTAGGAATGATCGAAACAACTAAGGATGGTATATGTGATTTTGTTGAGTGCAAGTAAACTAAATTGGATGAAGGGTGAATAATTAAATAACACATTACATATAAGTGTTTGATAAACTTTAAGAGTGATAATATATAATGTCAGTAATTGTAATGAGGGTTAATAGAGGAAAAATCAGTCATAAAATAGACGCACCAAAATTTGATGTTCAGGTGAAGAACTAAAGTTTTTGGGAGTTTCTTTAATTCGTGGTTTAGACTTATCTTATAACATGTAATAAAACATCGATTTATGGAATCAGAACACAATTATTTTCTGCATTGTAAATAAACAAGCTTAAGGTGTGCTCAGTTCAATAAGCTAGGTTATTTGTTGGATTTCACGAGATCTAATCAACTTTTAGTTAGCTCTAAACGTGAAAGCTTTACAAGTTCTCTTGTACATTATTAAATTTACTACTGTTGAACACTTTTACACATATAATTCTTCTTTTTTTGACCGTTTTATAAAGCCCACCTTTTCTTATACTTAATATCATCACGCATACCATCTGTATGATAAAAATTAACCTCTTTTCCCTGATTTAGAATTTTAAGTAAAGTTTCAGTTTATGTCTCATTATTTTTTCTCCTGTTATGTAGGAAAGATTCAGACGAGAATTCAGAAACAGAATGAATCAAAGAAACCAATGCCGACTTCTTGAATTGCATGACTCCAACTCTTTGATGCTTCAACCTCAACGACCAAACCGTGGATCGGAAATGGAACCAAGTGTCTGTCGTTTTAAATAATGTTATCTTTTAAACTGATCGTGATAGTAAATTGCTAAATTTGTATATTATATATATACTGGATATTTTAAGGAGTTATGTTTTAAATGTTGCCTTCAGTCTTCCCGAATAACTTCTCACACAAAACGACTTTTAAGCATAGTACAGCTACTCAAACGTTTACAAAGTTTAAGTAATTTATTCCTAATAATATCACTGTTTCCTAACAAATTTGACATTTTGAAGTTCTTATAAATAAAATACGTGTGATTGCTCTAAATGTTTTGGCCTATTGTTATTATGCACATGTGTAATGTATGTTTACTTATTTGTTTCGATAATGATTTTCGTTACTTGAATAGCAAGAAAATTGCTTCTTTATTTTGTGTAGGCTCATTCAAAGTATGAAGAATATACACTCTTTGTGAGCCAAACTATATTTAATATCAACGAAATTAACATTAATAGATCTTTGATAGAGTTGAGCAATTTCTGTAAGATAGTGTTTTAAATATTCTTTAAACGCATCAAGATAGATAATATTTTAACTACCTAAAAGACAAATTACAAACTTGTTTTAAAGGAAGTACAGATATAAGTGGGAAATATATCAAAGCAGCACAGCATTAAGTAAGAAGCAGGTTCTTTAAATCAAAGCGTGTAATCTTAGCCAATTGCTACAATATAAACATATTACAAACTTGTTTTAAAGGGAGTACAGATAAAGTGTGCAATATATCAAAGTAGCAAAACATTAGGTAAGAAGCAGGTTCTTTAAATCAAACCGTGTAACCTTAATCAATTGCTACAATATAAACATATTACAAACTTGTTTTAAAGGAGTACAGATATAAGTGTGCAATATATCAAAGTAGCACAACATTAGATAAGAAGCAGGTTCTTTAAATCAAACCGTGTAATCTTAATCAATTGCTACAATATAAACATATTACAAACTTGTATTAAAGGAAGTAAAGATATAAGTGTGCAATATATCAAAGTAGCACAACATTAGATAAGAAGCAGGTTCTTTAAATCAAACCGTGTAATCTTAACTAATTGCTGCAATCTAAACAAATTACAGAACTTGCAAATGGCAGTTTGTCTTATTTGTCACGAATAAGCCAAGAAACGACATTATTTTTTCCATTTTTGCTCTGACAATTTTGCAGTAGAAATGAACAGTAAAGACACTTCAGTGGAGTGCGAAATATGATATTAAGGAACTTAATAAAACATTGTAATTATAGTACTGGACATGATTATCATTTATCACAGCTTGATTCTAGAGAATTATTTACTTGTCTTTATAATTATAACAACATGTGGTGATGGTTTAATAACTTTTTATTAAAATGTTGTTAAGTCATTTTTAATCTCAAGTAAAATTAAGTAGTCTTCGTGTATTTTGTCTAGAATGTTTGATTTGAATTCTTACGTTGTTCAAACATAAAGATAATTTATTTTTTATTTTGTTTTTGGAAAGTAATTCATTGTTAACGCACAAATACTTTTATACATTATGTATTTTTATAAGTTCTATTAATATATTATTATGTTTCATCCTTTTAAAATATGTGTCATTTAACACTTCTTTTGACTTAATTAAACTTGAATGTCAGTTGCTGCGTTTAACTGGTGTAATTAGAACACAAATTAATCTAGTCTTAATGTTAGAATAGCTCGTTAAATATCTAAGTACTAAAAACTGGAAACATAAATGTTTGATTATTTTTATGAGATAACGTTAAGCGTGTGGTCGATGCGATTGATGTTAAACATAGAGCAACACAATAGGCTAACTGTACTCTGCCCAACATCGGTAGTTAAACCTGTATTTTTGCGTCGTATCTATGCAGACTTACTGCTGAGCCACTGGAGAGTAAGCGATCCTGTTAAGACAATCTCTCTTTCGTTTTTTCTTTAAAGGATGATTTGAAACATGGAATAATTTGTAATAATTTATAGCTTGCTAAAGATTATCGTATATAAAGTCTTTATGCATTTAAACGTTGAAGAAAGATGTAAATGAATTTCTTTATTCCTGAACGTATTTTTGCTATAGAATTTTGAATGAATATTACGATCAAGAAAACAATCCCTGTTTTCTAATCTTTATGCTATACGCATTCTATTTACCATATCGTATATTAATTTAGCTTGTAGCTTTGTATGTGTCCAGCTAACTTCTCCATAGTTCTGGCGCTAGCAGAACCAAACTTGGCAGGCAGACTCGGGATGGTGCTGTGTGGTTTATCTGTATGGTGTAGTCCCCTTCCAAGGGGGTATCAGTGTGCTACAAAACATCTGGAAGGACACACAGGCATGATAAGGGTCTAATAGCGATTTCAGAGGGTCGCTTAAACCGAATCTGCTATCTGATTTTCTGTTTCTGGTCCCCACTCGAAATCCCATTGGCGCCATGTTTGAAACTGTGTTCATACCCTCACTAACAAGCTAACGGGACCAAACTTGGGGAACGAGCTCGGGTATAACGAACGGCTGTTCTATTGGGCCTTTTCCTTCTTATGTGATATGTTACTATCGTGCTATTCTCGCACTTCACTTTTCCTTCTTATATTATCTGTTACTATCGTGCTATTCTTGCACTTCACTTTTCCTTCCTATGTGATCTGTTACTATCGTGCTATTCTCGCACTTCATTTTTCCTTCTTATATGATCTGTTACTATAGTGCTATTCTTAAGAAGGAAAAGTGAAGTGCACATACATCAACTTTATTTATGTTGTAGTTCTTATCACGAATTGACTCATACAAATGTAAACAGAACAAAGTTTTATTTGTTACTTGTAATTTATGACACATAGATTTAGAAATAGGTTTTATTTCTTAATGGTAACATATTACTTTCTTTCTTTCCCTCTCTCTTTATTTATTAGTTCTCTCTCACATCTTCCGATTTTCTCTTTCCCTGGTTGAACTCCTGTCACTTATATTCCTTTCTCAAGCCCACACTGAACGGCCCCTTTCCTTTTGACCTTGCATTTGTTTTCCTTATTGGCTTACAATATTTTATAACCATAGAAGGTCTTGTCGTTTCTTTTCCTTTTATTTTATTATACGTTTTAAAAATATCGTTTTCATTTCCAAAGATAATATGTGTGTGTGTGTATAAAATCACGAAAGCAAAATATGTAGGCCTGTATAACACTAATTTATACAATTTAACATTACAGGATTCCAATTGGAGGAATGTAACCCTGACACACAGTTTCAACGACTCCAAGCGGAAACATCTTTCAACAAAGTGTACCAACGACGTGTAGTGGTATGCTTACCAAATCGAACCAACAATTCCATACTACGTTGTACCGAATCACTTAATGAGTTGATATATTCGCCCTGCCAAAATGCACGAGGTGTGCAGTCCGCTTAGATGCGGAGTGATTTATAAAAATTATTACCTTAGTTGAAATGAATTTGTAAGGTAGCTTTTAAAACTCATCAATTAGTTTCAAGCTCCTAATTAATTACTCAAGATATAACGTCTTCTCCTAAAAAATCATGATACTTTAAAAAGTCCTAAAGAACGATGCTTAGGCATTTTAGCTTTCTATCATTTTTAATCAATATAAAAATTTTCATATCAATGAATAAATATTATATTTGTTTCCTCTTATTGATATTAAGTACTCCTAATTCATATATCATTATAAATAATAAAGAGATAACCTAAGTAATTGGGAGAAGTGTTTAAAACCTGTAGAGTATTGCTGATTGGTGGCTTTAATAGCGCTTATAGTTGTGTCAATACTTAGCTTTTCATTTAACCACAAGTTTTGAAGGTCTTTTAATAGCTCATAATCAAGCGAGAAACTAGGTTAATTTGCGAAAAAATATTATTGTGTGGCGAAAAAAAAACCTGTTAAGTTTTTGTCCCTAGTTACAATATTTTTATTTTGTTAGTTTGAAATTCAAGGTTTTGTATTAATTTCTTGAACATCAAAAGAAAAAAGTCTCGGCCCTCCCTAGAATGAACCATATCTATTGTTTTAGCATAATGTGATGTTTGGCCAGTAACGGAGGATTCTAAGCTATAAATGTTTTTAAACAAAACTTGTCTTGGAACTACATCTATATTTTATAACGGACATAAAATCCTTCTAAATACGAACTTTGACTAGTCGTGAAGTGATATTTTGGTTGCTTCGAAATGGCTATCATAATTCGACACACAGCCATTTTGAAAGAACCTCAGAGTAATGTATTGATAATATTAAAATTAATTTAAAGTACGAGTAAATTAACAAAAAATGCATAAACTTTATTACATATTAACCTACATTTAAGGATGACATATTCTACGTGTGATCAGTATTAGATCTAATGCCAGTCTTAGCTTTTTTTGGAAAATTAAACTAAGAAGATTTTTTAAATTTTAAGTTACGTTTTCCTTTTTGTATATATATGTATATTAGATAATAACGTAAAGATATTTTTAAAGGAATATACTAATAAATGTAGTTTTTAGTTGATCTTTACTTAAATATTTCCTTACGATGAGATTCTGTTTACATCATTTTATATATCTCTCATAACATAAAACGTTACGGTTATTTCTTGTTCATTAATTTCCACAAACTTTATTTTTGAGAGGACGAGAGCATGCAGCGCCCTCTACAGAGAAGAGCAGTAGATGCTGGTTAGCCATAAAGTTACGTTACAGGGATAATAGTTTTCCATTGCTTTATACATTGTACTTTTTTTTACAATGAAAGTAATTAAAAATCATCTAACATCTAATGATCTCTAGTACAAAAGAAGACGTCCCTAGATACTTTGAAAGAAAAGACTATCTTATTAGAAAATAAAAAAGAAAATTGGCCACGCACCTTTTTTGCGTAAATGATTACTTCCATGTACCTTATATATATAGAAAGTTTTAAATTAAAAAGGACAGTAATTAGTCCACGTTCTTCTTTTAAATGTGTGTCTTAACAAAAGGCATACATTTCTTATGTTCCATGTTTCAGAGCAAAAGACGTTACATAAGAATTCCTCTTGGAAATCTAAGGCTGAGATTGAACGTCAAGGAAAGATAAAACAAAATCACAAAGTACTACTGTTTTGGAAAAGTCACTTGAGATATATGAGCAGTCTAGAACAAAGTAGATATCTAGCATAACATTAATCTCTTTGTCTCGTTTACCTTTCTTTTCTACAACTGACACAACAGTGCAAGCACTATATCATTTATTGGAGTTTAAGTAAGTTCTTAAAACTCTTAAGTGTAAAATATTACCTTGTCATTCTTCTTTTATTTCTGTTCAAATGTGATGTGTAGTAACAGTGTGAAAATGTGTCAGATGTTGAACAGAGATTTAAAATAATATATATTCATTATACAACCTCTTGGTGTCTTATTCAACAAGTCCTTAAAATGTTAAGTTTTGAATTCTGTCCAATATATAAACACAAATCCTTTAGAGTAACAGTGTTCGTGTGTGTATTTCAAGTTCATGTGTTTGTGTATATGTTCGTAATATAAATCCGTGTTTTCTGTACAACATTAAACATCAGCTGAACACAAACTACAAAATATTAAATCAAATGATTGTCCAGTTTATGCGTTTTAATTGTGATGTAATATTAATCGTAAGTGAATGTTATAAATATTTTTTCTCAAAATATTTATATATTAAATTCTTATCTTAATGTATGGCATGAATATTTTAATGGTTCTGTGTACAACTACAATGAATAAAGCAGAAATGTAAAATTTAAACAACATCCTTGTCATCCATTCTTATTACACCAGCGTTGTACATCACATCAAATTACCCGAGAATAGCAATAAAACTTTACGTTGATTAATCCTTTCTCGATTAATGTATATTAACTGTGTTATTCATGATGACGAGGAACCAACTTGAAGTAAAAATATAAGAATGATCTTAACATGATGATGATCTAAGGAGGTCCAAACGTTGTTACTTGTTTTATGTTTTGAAATAAAAGTTTTAATACCCCTATCAGCCGTCTCTACTATATAATTGGGTTGTATATATAACTAAATTCTTGGCTGTATATATATTGAAAGGGAATCAATGTCAGAATAAACGAGAAATAACAGAAGAATGTTTTGGATGTAGCATTTTCAAATTACCTGTACTTGGCTTTATATTATACATCTAATGAGGGAGGAGTTTTAGTGCTCCATGATCTTTGTTGTGCGTGTGCATTTTCTTTAACCCAATTATAATCTTCCCTCTTCTTATTACTATTCAAAAATGTAGTGTATGAAATTATTATCGTGTGGTACGTTTTATTAGGCTTATGAAAATTTAGATACTACTTTATAGTACGTAGTTACCAGCTAGTGGCTAGAATACAATCTTTCATATATTTGAATTTTTGTTATAAGCTCTCAGTGTTAATGCTCAGCCATCGGGGTGAAGCGTGTATTTGAAGACATCGTTTGATTTTGGATGTGGTTCTAATAGGAACCAGTCTAAATTTGTAAAATGGGAATTTAAGTTTTAACCAGCTCTGATGCATGTACTTATTGTGTTTCTAAGCATGCAGGCGAACTGTCTAGCAATACATTTTTATTAACTGAGGCAACAGTGATTTACACGCTACAGAAAAGGATGTAAATATAACACAATGAACTAGTTTTAAGCTCATTGCTTAAAACAGTAGGTGAATAATTACCTTTAAAAAGTTGCAAGGTTAAAGTTTAACAACGAGTATAGCATTAGCTAATCTTATTTCGTATTGATCATTCTTCAATAAAATTCGAAACTTGGATACACAGTTTTTGATGTCCTCTTATTGAAAGGTTTAGTTTCATACATTGTATAAATATATATATATATATATATATATTACCTTTTTTAATTCCTTAGTGACATTGCTAATACAAAAGAACCGAGTGTTAATTCATGCAATACAGCCAAATAAATTTGTAACAAATATATAATAGGCATACCTACCAAAACTCAATAAATCACACAAAATGACTTCTTTTTTTTTTCTAGTGCGATTTATCAAACTATTTTCGGATCACTGATTTTTCATTATAATTAACGAGCAGGGCGTAGGTTAGTAATTAGCATATACAGACTGTAAATCCGATGATTCATGTTCGCGGTCCGTTGTCGGAAAAAATGAGTTTTGATATTTGGAGTCGTAAATGCGCGGTAAGAGTGACGGTCAAATCACGCTATTCGATCAGACAACAAAACTTGGCTATAGGTGATGTTGACAAGCTGCTTTACCCAAGTTCAAACTTATGGTTTATTTGTTTTAACGCAAAGCTATACAATAAGAAATCTGCGCCTTGTTCACCATAGGGAATCAAATTCAGGAGTTTGGTGTTGTAAGCCATAAACTTACTGCTGACACATTAACATGAGTCCTAAGTTTTACGGGTTGTTTGTTTGTAGTTAAGCATAAAGCTGAACAATGGGCTATCTGTGCTCTGTCCACCACTGCTATCGAAACAAGGTTTCTAGCATTGTAAGTTCGCAGATATACAGCTGTGCCACTGGGGGAGGGGGGACAAGTTTTACGGAACGCCTACGTGAAGACAACGCTTGTATAGCTTTTTGTGAATAACCGAAATAAACAATCATGAACGTAAAGGTGCTAGAATTGGCATCTTACTATAAAGATAATTAATTATGTTCGTGTGTGTTAGCATCCATCACACAGAGTTGGATGGTTTGACTACAGTAGTTTGTTTAGGGTAATTGGAAAGTGTCTGACGGTGTACATTGGTTAGCTTGTTTTGGGATTTAGTTTATTTATGGTAATTGGAAAGTGTCTGACGGTGTACATTGGACTAGTTTGTTTTGGGATTTTTTTCCCGAAAAGGGAGACAAAAATTATCCAGAGATAAGATGCATTTCCACTTTTTTTTATAGACTTTTGGCTTTGAATTTATGGGCGCAAGTTCTTAATCACTTAAATGAGTTAATTAATTTCCAAATACTTAATCAATTAAATTAGTCAATTATCACCTTCCACAAAGCAAGGTATGCAATTAGCAGCTAATGAGACCATTAGGGATTTAATAACAAAAGAAAGAGGAAAGGGGCATTTCTAACATTGTCCTGTATATAATTTTTGCTTCCTTCACGGGTACCCTTAACTATTAATAATAATAATAACTTGGTAGTTTACGAACCAACAAACAAAAGTTTGGTAATGTTTTCGTTCAAATTTCACAAGAAAATGTTCATTTAGTTCATTTTAGAACCACTGGATACATTAATAAAAGTAGTTCAAGGGTTTAAATCATAGCCTTGATACTGGAAGTGTGATGTTTTTTCTTTCTTTTTATTTGAAGATAATAAAAAATCAGTTTTAGCTCATTTTTTTTCACAGAAAAGTGAGCAGTTGGCAAAGAGAAATAATATACTTAAAATATATGCAAGTAGCGAAAAGCTGATTTGGTATCTTGTGAGACTTGAATTTATTCTTGTGGTTCACAAGGCCGTGCGTAGCTCACTGGTTAGCGTGTCCGATAGTATGTCTGCTGGTCCAGCGTTCGTGTCTCGTTGCTGCAAAAGCAAAATCAATAAATGACACTCCGCACTTTGGGGCTGTGGATGCGTTATAAGGGTGACGGCCAAATCCAACCATTCCGTCTAACAATAGTAGCCCGAGAGATGGTGGTGGTTGGTGTTCACAGCTGAAAGGGAGGTTATGTTTCACAAAGAAATGGATCAGTTAATGGCAGTTTGGACCACTGCCATTTTGTTATCATGTAACTATACTGAAACAGTTTACTGATTATAGGTTACGGAGAATTTGAATACTCTAACTTTAAAACACTAATCACAAAAAGAAGCCCGGGTCAAAGATGGTCTCTGATTTATTTAAGTATAATATGTTGGGTAATATGGACCTATGTGATAACTTTTAAACATATTAAAACTGTTATTAATCCCGTACCAAATTTAATATTTAATGAATATCCTACGGATTATACACCCCACTTCATAAAAAAAGGATAGAAAAAATTACAACTACATATTTCGCGATACAATTTAAACAAACAGGTCGAGGTTCACATTTATTTAGTATTTTCTGAATTCCTGTGATAACTATACAGCCACTGATGCTAAGCAAGTGTTAAATAAATTCATTTTTCGTGTGTATGTGGGTGGTTGGATACTTGCTTCCTTTTTTTTCAAATTCAAATTTTTTTCTTCTTCTTTAATATACATTTGTGTGTGTGTATTAGTTTATTTATCAGCTACGAGATGGCGATGGTTACATATTACACCCTAATTCCTCATACAAGAACACATTAGCATTAATTTTCTAAAATATGTAAATAAAAAATGGAGAATTTATTTAACTTTATTCCATTGATAAACCTTTGCTCGTAATGTGCAAATACCAGCTGTTGTTAACCCTCAATTGGCAGGGGAAATTATTTGTATTATAAGTGGTAGGGTGGATCAAAATGACCCATGTGTAATAATTTTTTTTTATAATTTTTATAATACGGTGGAGTCAGAATGACCCGTAAACGACAACCAAACGATTACAACAGTAAGAAACATAACTACAACATCACATCCACTCTGTTCTACACTCAACTACTAATTTAAGAAATACTATAGAAAATGTCAGGTACAGAGCATCACTGGCTGAGTTGGAATATCGATTTGCAAAATCAACGTGAATCATTCTGACCCCACAATAGCAGTTGAGGGTTAAGTGTCTGTAAAACAACATCTTTAATTAGGAGTTCCAACCATAAAAGTATTTATATAATCAGATTACAACTGTTTCTATTATCAGATTGGAAATCTGATGTGTTATAAGATTACAAATGTTCGTATTATCAAGTTACAAATGTTCCTTTTTCATTGTTAGCATGGTAAAACAGAAATATCTTAGAATAAAACAATTCTTCTTTCTAAATAATGTCTCAGATCGCATAAGAGTTTTTGAAGAAGTGGATACCCTTGTCTAGTTTCTACTTTCTGCATTAACAACGTGTCAACACTAGAAGGTTTTCAATTTCGTGGTTGATTCTTCAAAACTGATTTATTCCGAAGTATTTATAGAAAAATATTTTAATCAATTTGATCAAGTTATTTCATAATGCTTTCTTTCTTAGTTTGCATTCGAAGTAATTGTAAATAATTAGCCTATCATTTTTCGTGTTTTAAAGTTGACTCAGTCAAAACATTTATAACTATTACTTATTCTATCTACATAAATTTCTAAACACTGGATAAAAATGTGATTATTATCAGAGTAGTTAGTGGAAACTTCACTATTTGTTTTAAAACACAATTAACTGAATTCATCACAACTAATCACAAATCGCATGTTCTAATTTCATTACTATCACTTTATAATTTTACAATGATAGCTACTGCTTTATGGTTCTTGTTATGTGAAAAGAGTTAAGATAAAAGAAAGATTTTCTGGAACATTAAATTTTCCTTAATTGCCAAAGTTTGTTTTGTTTGTTTGTTTTTAATTTCAAACAAAGCTACACGAGGGCTATCTGCGCTAGCCGTCCCTAATTTAATGGTGTAAGACTAGAGGGAAGGCAGCTAGTCATCACCGCCAACTCTTCGGCTACTCTTTTACCAACGAATAGTGGGATTGACCGTCACGTTATAACGCCCCCACGGCTGAAAGGGCGAGCATGTTTAGTGGGACGGGGATTCGAACCCCCGACCCGCAGATTGCGAGTCGAGCACCCTAACCACCTGGCCATGCCGGGCCATAATTGCCAAAGAAGTACAAATGCGTGGCTTAATAATCTTCTGATTAATCACTAACAACTGCCTGTTTTTATCAAATTTAGTAGTGATAAAAAATTGATTTTTTTTTCTCATTTTCTCACCTTTAACAGTGAATTTTCGGAAATTTTAACCAGTAATAATCAGGAAAAAGACATTTCTATCGTCGAAAATTTTGTTAATTGTCTTCTAATTACTAAAATGAGAATAGTTGCTCTAAAACGTATTTCCTTTTCTTCCAGTTCTAAATTTAAGGTGTAATTTAATACAGTTTTAACTATATTGTTTTAAGACTAAGTAAAATGCTAAATACGTGAACATATTGAAACTCCGAATAGTCCATGTTGTCCACCAGTGGCACAGCAGTATGTCTGCGGACTTACAACGCTAGAATCCGGGTTTCGATACCCGTGATGGGCAGAGCACAGATAACCCATTGTGTAGCTTTGTGCTTAATTACAAACATTTACAAACAAATAGTCGGTGTTACTGGTATACAAACACAGGTAATTGCTTAAGGACATACGAAATCAAAGGAAAAAAAACTGATGTCACTATTTTTATACTAATCTTATAATACCGATAGAAAGATACATAAAACTAAAATTAGTACAGTTGTTTACGAAAAAGTGTGTTTATTTCGCTGTTGTTTGCAGACATCTAGTCACTTCGTTGACAACTTAGGATATATCAGAACTGTCGTCTTCATTTTAAATTGACACTTCGAATATAGTTTGATTTTGATTAATCTATCACAAATAAGGTAAGTGCATCTGTGATCAATCAAAACACCAACAACATAGTTTAATTCCATAAAAAATATCTTAATGAATAAATTAAAAGGTTATGAATGATTTAGGGGGAAAATATGAATTACTGTTGTAGTTTAACTACAAATGCATATGCTATGTTACTTGTAATAATATACTAAGCAAAAGGAAGTTATGATAGTTGAGTGGCTATGGCAACAGTAATAATGTCATCTATCCGTTTATGCAGATGACAAGAGTTGCACAGATACAAAAGATGGCGCTTTCGTACAGTACGTTTGTTTAATAATAAAGTCATCGAAGTACTTTTGTTTGTTTGGAATTATGCACAAAGCTACACAATGGGCTATCTGTGCTCTGCCCACCACTGGTATCGAATCCTGGTTTCTAGAGTTGTAAATCCGCAGACATACCGCTGTGCCTTACAGTTCGTGAGATCGAAAATGATGAACAAATAGTTATTGTAACTTCAGCAATGTTTTAGTTACTGTTTGTTATTAAGCACAAAGCTATACAAAGGGTTACCCGTGCTCTTCTCACCACGAGTATCGAAACCCGGTTTCTAGCAATACAAGTCTGCAGACATTCCGCTGTGCCACTGGAGGGGCAGTGTTTTAGTGTTACTTTTTTGCATGAATTGAAAACTGTGCCTAAATTATAGTATAAATTATTTTATAAATGTTAAAGCGGAGTGGGAGAGATCTTATAGTTCAGATGTTTTAACCAAAGAGAGACAGACATGAAATTACAATTTATATATACTAAATACATTTCATGGATTTGGTTGATTGGCAATATATCGTTAGTCGCAATCGCGGAACATGAATGTCCTCAAATTCAGTGGCCAGAGCTTGTGTCTAATTGAATAAACTTGTCTAAAAAAAAGTCTAATTTGGTAAAATGAGATACTATTAAGGACAAGCCTTCCTGCTTGCTATTGATACAATATTTGTATTTGTAAGTTATGCTTCAATCCAGCCAGAAGACGACATTTTAGTAGATCCTGTCCTGTTCCACAGTACGTGTAATATCAAGCTTACTGATGCTGGTAGGTTCAGGTTTTGAAGTAGGACGTACAAAGATCGGCCAGAAGATTTTTCCAGGATTGACTTCACGCTGGTTACCTTATGATTTCTTGCTTCAAAACAAAATATTATCCAATGCCGCGTGAATAAATTTCCCTATAAAATATGTATATATATACGTTTAATCATACTGAAGTTTCCCCGCATTTATATGTTAGGGAAAACAGAATTTAAGGTGTAAAAACTACATATTCTATGTATATACAGATCCTTAATAGATTTCCAGTAAATTAAAAATGAATTATTTATAGGAGCAGTAGTTTTTCAAAATATCTTTTCTTAGATTATTTCATAACATCAAAACTTCAAACTTCACACGTTGGAAACAATGATAATCGGAGAGTTCGTGAGGTACACAACCACCTTCTTTAAGGGGTTTTCCTATATTCCTTAGATGTTTACTTATTGTATCATGAGAGACATGCAATTTCAGGGCCATTTCACGAGTGTTTTGCCTTGGGTTTGACTCAACAAGCGTCTTCAGAGCACCAATATCATTTCTAACATGTCGGCCACTGCCATCACAATTTTTAAGGCTAAAGTCACCTGAACGAAATTTTCTGAACTATAGTTGACACTTACGAATGTTCAAAACATTTCCACAAACTTCTTTGATGTTCTTTATGGCTACAGAGGCGTTGTTTCCCTTCTTGTATTCAAACATCATTACATGCCGAATGTGTGTCTCGTCGTATGCCATCATTATGAAGGATTAAAGTATACTAAACTTTACATATTATATAGGCTACACTAACGTGACGTTTATGCGGTTCGTTTAACTATAATACGTGATGTACTTTTTTTTTGGGGGGGGGGGGTTAATGAAAGTGTTCCAAAACGCGACATTAATTTCTTGACGACCTAATAATAGTTATGTTAAAGCGTTCTCGCCTGTCGTTCGAAAAGTTTTGTTTTGTTTGAAGTTAAGCACAAAGCTACACAATGGGCTATCTGTGCTCTGCCCACCACGGGTATCAAAATCCGGATTCTAGCATTGTAAGTCTGCAGACATACCGCTGTGCCACTGGGGGGCTCGTTCGAAAGGAGTCTACGTTTATATTAATGTAGATTCAGTTGATTTTGCACAGCAGGATCTACAGGGAGGTCAAAAAGTCCGCGCACCCCCCTTTTCACCCCAGATTTAAAGCCCACGTTAACAATTAAGTTTTTCGCGTTTTAGTAATGGTTGTGGTAGAGGAACGATACGAAACAACTGATTATTTGAAACAAAAACTGTTGAAAGTTTCACTAAAGTCACTCCTAAGGCGTTTGTCACATCGCACATGGAGACGTATCATTCATTCTATGTCATGAAAATGAAGGCCTACAGGCAGACATTTTCGATTATCAATCAAACCTTTTATTAGCCTGTGACAATATGAGATATGTAAATATATCAATATAGAATAAATTATTTCTTTAATGTACCCTATCTTTATTTGAGGGAGAGGGGTGCCTTTTTGCTCACCCTATACAAGAATATTATCACATGCTATGTTTCTCATTAAGCCACAAACTGCACTGATATAATCGTATATCATGTCTATCGTCCAAAAAACAGTCAACAATGCTATAATAGCGCATTATATCTGTTGTTTAGAACATCATTCACGTTGATATAATTTATATATCTTGGTCGTCTTACATATTGGAATGTGATATAATATGTTTCTGAATGGCTTGTTAATGACCTGCCACAGGTTGTACAATGCCCTTCAAGTGGCATGACAGGAAACTGTTGATTATGAACTGTATCAGGTTGATCTTACGTGTTTTACATAAAACACCTTTCGTGTGAACTTTCTATTTGCAATATTATTAAATAAAATAATGTTATGGAATTGTAATAATGGTTATTATCGTAGAAGATTCACATTTGTTGCTGTTATATAAGCATATAATACACTGTATGCATTTTTCAACTTTCACCTCGAAATGAATCGTGTGTTTATTAAACAACTATAATTCAATAACAAAAAATAAACAATCTATGCTTTTAAACAGAAAGTTACTATCGAAATTATAAGCATCGCTGCTTCCATAAAGTTTACAGAAAGTCTGAAGTGAGCGATACATATCTGCAATATAACTTAGTGAGGATATTGCGAGAGCATTATATATATATTTTGTGTTAAACATCTTGTCTCAAATAATATATGAAAGAAGTTAAAAGAAAAAGAGAATTGTTTCAAAACTGGCACCAATAAAAAAACACTGCAGGTCCTTTAGAGAATTGCTCAGCTTTTTATTTACTGTTATTCCTTGGAACGTTTTTTAACATTGTAAAGGGACGTCACTAAACCTGCCTCAAGCCTTTTTGACAGTTGCATTAGAACATCAGAAATAAATACAAAGAAAAAAAGACGCATATTGCCTAAAGAGAAACCCTTCTTAGGAACAGATGAGAACTACGAACCAAAAAAAAGGAGAACTGGCTGAATTTATCTTTACAGATCACACAAAAATACAGTACTTTTGAAACAAGCCACACTCAGACTGAGCCTATACATTGGTCTTTTTATGAACAAGTCGATAATTATACGAATCACAGATGTATTCGCAAACAGTTATTTGAATAAAAAAAGATTAGGGTTTGTAAGTATTAGAGACACCTTTCTGTCAAATATATTTTATTAAAAATTAAAAGTGGTTATTTAACACTTTTATGTACTTCAAATCAAAAAAGTTAAAATCGTGAAGTTCGCTATTCAAGATATTTTAAGAGAATGCTTCCCGAATTTTCGAAAGGACTCAACGCCACTTCATTTGTATAAAGTGATAATAATTAAATTTAAATACATTTGATTTGCACTTGTTCCCGTATTTAAATAAAAATGAATAAGACCGTTTGTATTAATCATTTACCTTTCCCGTTTTCTAAGTAACATTAAGACGTTCAAGGCACAATTCTTATGATTCTACCGTGTTTTAGTTTCACTGAAGTCCAGTTTGAGTTTCTTCGCAGTCGTAATTAACTTGTAGAAACTATTTAATAACAACCACTCCAACATCAATCACTCTACAATTGCGCTCTTGAAAACTTACATAGTGGAAAATAAAATATATTTACGTTATAGTTCATACTGTAGCTACAGAACTAAAACCAATGAAGTGCTTGTTGAATTTTTGTTTTATTTTATGTTTTGCCAATATGCAGGGAAACAACGAGTGAATGTACTGGTAATGGTAATCGTTTGCACAAAATATGTGAATTTTATCAAAGATAGTATAACAACTAAACTTTACAATAACAGAACTGCTAGTTAAAACGTTTTGTCTAATTATAGTATAGCTAAAATAATTAAACAGTAATCTATAAATTATTAAAGACAGTCCATAACATTAAATTAAATTCTTTATTGTCATTATAATTGGGCTATCCAAAGCTAAACAGATTGAATTACAGTGGATTATATTGTCGTACTTCCATTTTTCATTTTCCTCTATCCCAGGGGTTTTCAAACTGGGGGCCGCAGAAACGTTTCAGGGGGAGGTCGTAGCAAGGACACAAAATATACTATACTCCAAAGGTACTTAGTATCTATAGATTCAGTGGGTGAGTGGGTGGGGTCTCATTCAGGATGTGGAATGTTCTAGAGGGCTTTATGCTGAGAATGTTTTGGAGCCTATGCTCTATCCTATAACTGACGAATCATTTATTGTAAAGATTTAGTTGGAAGTTTTAGAGCCTTAGAAAAAAAATAAAGTTACTCCACCCTAATAAGTGAACGCGTTGTTATTATTATGCAAAATACATCGTTTAGGAAAGATATTCAGAAGAAATGAAGACTTTTATGCAAATATAAAATGCAATAAGAGAGCGACCAAATCACGTATTTAGTGCGAAGTTAGACGTAATGCTCTCACAAAAAGTTTATTGAAGAGCTTCGATGAACTTTTAACGTAAACAAAAACCCAAAGCTTTTAAAAGCTAACAGTAAGTAGGCTTTTAAATCTAAATGTGCAAAAATAGTAAAATGTTTCCCTAGTATTTAAAAAATAAACAATACATTATCAAGTGTAAAATACACAAAACAGTGTATTTTAATTAATTAACGAAATATATCCTCACATAGCGGACAACATTTTAGTTGAAGGATTAGAAAACTACTTTTGCCACTTTAATGTGCTTTTCAATCATATAGCGTCTTTTTTACGACTGAAGAAGACACATGACAGTGTCGAAACTAGTTTTCTCATCGCTGTACTAATACTTTGTTTCAAAAGTATGTTTTTTGTTAACAACTTTATGCTATGTATAAGTATAAGTTGCATTCAAACTTAAGTCTTTAAATTAACTAATCGCATAAATAATTTTATAAGTTTGAGTACACGGATTAACAGTTAACGTAGGAACAGGGGATGCAAAAGACTCGAGTTATAAACGTGATGCTACTAAACTCGCTTTGCATTTGCAGCTGTGTGTGAATTATAAGAATGATAATCAGTCAGTCCTTCTATTCGGTTAACAATAGCACTTTAAGTGGAGGATGCTGCTTATTGGTTGACTACCTTCAAAGTTATGAACAGCTATACCTGAACCTTGCACCCTCCACAGTGGCACAGTGGTATGTGGAGGGCAAAGCACAGATAGCCCATTGTGTAGCTTTGTGCTTAACTACAAACAAGCAAGCCTGAACCTTAGGGATCGCTAAACATGCCGCTTAGCCCAATGTGTGCATAAAGTCTTTTCAATTCGATGAAAAGGAAAAATAGTTTGCTTTTAACAACAATGGAGTTTGGAGAACGTATTTAGTGTTTTTTAACATCTACAGCACCTTATGTGACACATGGGCTAAAGCAGCAGAAGCAGAAACTCAAAGTTTCAGGCATACAACGCGAATGTCGAAACCCAATTTTTTAGTGTTATACACCCCTAGAATTACATCCACTTTCAAGTAAAGCTATACCAGTTTATAAATGTTGACCACCCATCAGCATCCAAATCTGCTCTTAATCGAAAGTAACCGTAATCAATAAAGAGGATTCTGTTTTATTATTGTTTTGGAAAAATTTTTGGGATATGAAATCGGTTTCATATATTAATAACTTGTTCATAATATTACATGTGCCTTGCCATAATTGTTTAATATGAACTTCAACATGTAAGTTTTATTTCTAAACAAAACAATCAAGTGTCATTTCATAATTTATTATAGACACGAAGTTTAAAGAAATGGTGGAAACCTGTTAAGTTTCAACTTAAAGTGAAATGTCTTCAGTTGAAGAGAACCTTTTTCAAAAATGTAATAATAACAGAAAATCTTAAATTTTCTGATAAGTGTGACAAACGTATTGATAAAAATTATTTTCTTTTTCCAAAAAAAAGATTATCCGAGGACGTTCTGAAGTACAGTGTCTTATTTAAGTCAGAAGCTTATAAGGGAAATGTCAATAATATTTGTTGTAGTGAGAAAGAAGTCATGGCTGGAGTTAGTCGGTAGCGAGTAGAATATACTGGCTACTTCATAAACATTTAACGGCCATTATTAGTTTGAAAATAAGAATAACAACAAAACCAAAACAAAATAGCATGTGGACTCGACAAGTGGCTGCTAAAAGATTGAAGTAAAACATGACCAAAAACCTGACAAAGCAGAGAATGTTTCCCTTAAAATTTCAAAAAATACCAAATCTGGGTAATGAAAATTAGTTACACCCATGAAAGTTATTCCATTTTTGATTTCGTTTTATGAAATTAACTCTTATTGAGCAAATTATTACTCTTAAGCCTGACAAAATATAAAGTTAATGTTTGTATGTTAAACTGAATAATGATGCCGCTAAAAATAAATTTAAAACGAAAAAGTAAACTAATATCAGTCAAATGAGTATAAATTGTTTTATAACTGTAGATAATCTAATAAGCCTGGGAAGGTAATCATATATGTTATGATTAACATAAAAGTTAAAGAATTTGCAAATAATGAAATACTAACAGGAGGTATTTTAAGTATATATATATATATCTAGAAGGTAGTTTCATTGATAATAGCTATTTATCCACAGCTTCACAAAATATGAGTTCTTAAACTAATTATAAATTCGATAAACAGATGATAAAATTTAGTCTATGTTGGTGATATAAACAATGATTAATAAGAAGAAACAAATCATGATAATGAGTATATAGATTTATGTGTTTGGTTTTGAGCCATACATAAATTAAGCCATTGGGGAGACAAACCAATCGATTCCTTGTTTAATTCATGTCTTTGTAAAACAAATTTGAGAGCAAACGTTACATGCAGCAATTACAAAAATGCTATTAAAAGATCATTATCCTACAATCGTAAAAATAAATAATGATGATGGAAAACCATAAAAAATTTAGATGGAGAAATAGCATACGAAAACGTTTATTATCAAATTAATAAATATAAATAAATAAAGTAAAATTAGTTGAAAAAAATATATATTTGTACAGATATAATACGTATGAAATATGTATAGAAGTATAAGTGAAAAGACACAAATCACTTTAATAGATATTATGACGATAATTTTAAAGATTATAAAAATACTATTACTCAAAAGCTGAGAAAAAGAAAAAATTAAATATTACAAAAATGTTTTCTATTTAATTTGGTGGGATTTTGTTTATAAGCTAATTGATAAAGAAAATAAGGAAGTAATATTGCCTGATTGTGGGGATGGTGGCAGAGAAAATGATAATGAAGCACCTAGAAATTTAGCAAATAAATTTAATAACTATTTTACAAAAGTAGCAGAAAAAAGTATACAACAAATTTATAATGAACTATATAAAACAGTTAATATAAATATAAATAAGAATTTCATGTTTTTCTTCCTACACGTAATGACGAAGTGGAAACTATAATTATGAAACTAAAAAAATGTGAAAAGTCCAGTGCTTGTGGAATTTCTTTAAGAATAGTAAAAATAATGTGTTTCTTATAATTTACGTATTACAGTAGGAACTTTTCCAAAAAGCCTAACACGGCTTCCTGGTTAGGGCGCTCGACACGCAATTTGCGTGTCGAAGTTTCGAATCCACATCACTAATCATGTTCACCTTTTCAGCCGTTAAATCAGATCTGCTTTATAAAAATAATTTGTTCACTTGTACCTAAAATTATGCAAAATTAAACATTTTTGGTAATTTATGAAATGTCTATGAGGACGGCAGTGCTGAACACAGACAGAGAGTAAAAACTTAACGGTTACAATAAAATAATATATTCGGCCACTCTTCGCGAAAGTAAAAAAGATCGCACATTAAATCATTGAATAATATTTTTGTTTTCATTTCAATCACGAGAAATTTGTGAGTAAAATGAGGAAATTATCGCGTCTATTTAAAAGCAAAACGTGCACTTGTTCGAATTTGATCAAGTAGTTTTTGATTTCTTATTGATCTATGAGCAATGTGTATATTTTCGTAGAATTTTGTTATATAAAACCAGCTTTATTTAACATTAATAATAGAGTTACATTTGTTTTGTTTGTTTATTAATGACGCAAAGCTACACAAGGAGATATTTACGCTGTGTTGGCTTTGGTTTGGTTTGTTTTGAATTTCGCGCAAAGCTACACGAGAGCTATCTGCGCTAGCCGTCCCTAATTTAGCAGTGTAAGACTAGAGGGAAGGCAGCTAGTCATCACCACCCACCGCCAATTCTTGGGCTACTCTTTTACCAACGAATAGTGGGATTGACCGTCACATTATAACGGCCTCACGGCTGAAAGGGCGAGCATGTTTAGTGGGACAGGGATTCAAACCCGCGACCCTCAGATTGCGAGTCGAGCGCCCTAACCACCTGGCCATGCCAGGCCCCCGTGTTGGCTGTTGAGCACAAAACTACAAATTGGGCTATCTGTACTGTGCTCTCTACGAGTATCGAAACCCGATTTTTAGTGTTCAAACTTTCCGCTGAGTGTTAGAATGAACATTGTTTAATTATAAATAGACCGTTTTTCAGATATGAAAAAAGTGCACTTTTTTATAGTTAGGGGCCATTTTACCGGAAAAAGTTGGATAACCCACAAGATAGGGTAAAATGGCCCCTATCTAACTCATAATAGCTGTAATTTAAAATAAATGCTTCATTTAGCAATGCATTTTTTTATTAAATTACTTAAATCATCATTTAAATTTTCACTATGGCAGAAATTAACCTAAGCCACTCATCATAAAGCGATCTCATATTGTGCAAAATCATTGAAACTTAACCTGCTTTTAATGAAATATTTGGCAGTCTATAATAACTAATTATTTGAAATCCACAAAGTGAATTTTCGTAAGATATCTAACTTGTAACAATAAAAAAGATCAAAGATTTTATCTTAGATTAAAGTTGTTCAAAAACAAACAAACAAAAAAATTAAGTAGAGCTTTGATAATTCACATTTGCGCCTATCCCACCAGTGTGTTTATGTATGTGGTTAAGTGAACAATATTTGCGGATAAATCAATGTTTCGAGTATTGTTTACCAAAAATCAGAGAACTGGGTAATTGAATATAGAAAACTGGCATACAATAGTTTTCTTTTCAATACTAAAATGTTTAAAATATATATTTTAAAGAGCATAAGGTATGGAGAACCATTCACGGGTTCGAATCCTCGTCCCACCAAACATGCTCGCCCTTTCAGCCGTGGGGGCGTTATAAGTGACGGTCAATCCCAGTATTCGTGGATAAAAGAGTAGCCCAAGAATTGGCGGTTAGTGGTGATGACTAGCTGCCTTCTCTCTAGTCTTACACTGCTAAATTAGGGACGGCTAGCGCAGATAGCCCTCGTGTAGCTTTGCGTGAAATTCAAAACAACAAAACAAACAAACAAGGAAGAACCATTAATCATTCATTAATAATGTTCTAACGAAAGAAGACTAATCTGCCCCCCAATGACACAGCGGTATGTCTGCGGACTTATAACGCTAGAATCCGGGTTTTGATACCCGTGGTGGACAGAGCACAGCTAGCCCATTGTGTAGCTTTGTGCTTAATTACAAACAAACAAACAAGGCCTAATCTGAACAATATTCCCTTTATTTTTCACGAGTACACTCTAAGAATCTAATAACAAGCACTATAACATTGCTATTAGTTTATATTTGCTGTTAGTTACATTTCTGAGCGTTAGAAAACAGAGAGAGAGAGCGTTGCCAAATGGTAAAATAAAATACTTATCTTTAATTTATTGTCCAAGAAAAGTTTAAAATAAAGTTTTATATAGTTTGAGAGAATTTAAAACCGTGTTAACAATAAGAAAAGATGAAAAATATCAACATGCAAACTGTATGTAGCCTTACATTTGTCTCTGTCAAATGTACTAGTTGATTCTTGTGTCACACATTTGTCGCAGTAACTTCAAATTAAGAATTCTGTTAAGCGTTAAAGACAAAGTTAAAAAATGCAGTGCTCATTGGTCGTTTATTTTTACGAGTGTGAGTCTTGTTGGATTTATTTGTTTGTAATTAAGCACAAAGCTACACAATGGGCTATTTGTGCTTTGCCCACCACGGGTATTGAAACCCGTTTCTAGCGGTATAAGTCCGCAAGAATACCGCTATGCCACTGAGGAGGCATCTTGTTGAAAGTGCAAAAGGACAATTGCACCGACCTTGCAAGAAACCTCGTCAAAACGCTATTTTTGACAAATCTCCCAAGATACGCCCACACGCTCTCATCAAAACGGAAAATGTAAAGGAACTTCTTCCTAAGAAGATTTCGTTCTATTTTTTTTTTTTTGGACTAAAATAAAAATTGATCCCCAATATTCTTTTCGGTTTTATGACTTCTACTAAAACCGCAAACATTCCAATAGTCTCTGAGGTGAGAAAAGATGGTAAGAGGCTTGATCCATCCGTTTGTTTAGTTCCATTCCGCCACCAGTACCGTAAAACCTCAGCCACTTTTAGCAACACTGGCTGCATGAAATAAGGTAATTAATCTTGTCTATTTGTAGTATTCAGTAAAAAAAATGTGGCCAATTTTAGAGGTTAATGATAAATATTTAGTATTCTTACAGCATCATCGTATACTTTTACACGATTGTTTTTACGTTCTTTCAAAAATCTTTGTTTACGAAAATCAAAGAGAAGAACACTACTTTCCTGGATGTTTAATATATACTGGTATATATAAAATATTCTGATATTCCAAACTCTTAGGTGACTGAAAGTGTCGTTTAAGTAGAGACAGGATAGAAAAGTTGGTCACATTCTCGGACACAAGTAACTGAGCGCAGTAATAATGAAATACAGAAATGAGTTTTATGACCAATTAGGTGTATCGTATATTCCATAGACGTTACTTATCCGAAATTCATACTTTATTTTATACGCATGCCTGTGATTAGAACATAACTAATAAAGATAGCACTACGATAAATGTTAATTTCCGTCTTCGAGTCTCCAGAATTTTAGAATTTTCGCGCATAGTTGCACAAGAGTAATTAATGTAATTCATTCCGAATTTAAAAATGAAATGGAACATCTTTTACAATATAAGCAGCGTGATAGCTATGTAATGATTTTCAATGTCTATGTTGTAAATATTTGTTAGGAACTCGCACCAACAGAAAGAATCTGCTTAGTGAGGGTAAAATACAGAAAATAGACGGAGTGTTGGGTATATCAAAAAATGTACACTGAACTTCCGAGAAATAGATGTGATGGTAAATAAGTAAAAAGTAGATTTGTAGTTAAAAGTTATTTAATTTTAAAGTACCACAAACCACTAGATGTCTCGCGATGTAGACCTTGTATTCTCGGAACGTGTTTTATTCAACAGTATTAATTAAATACGCACTGCTTGATTTTTTCCATCCTTATGTTTTACATGAATTTGTTATCAGTCTCATCTATAGAGGGAGGGGGGAAGAGATGTTGTTCAGATAGATACCAGTTTCTGTTAATAGCGGGCCTGGCATGGCGTGTTGATTATGGCGTTCGTCTCGTAGGCTGCGGGTTCGGATCTTCTCACTGAAAATGCACGCCCTTTCAGCCGTGGGGGGCGTTATAATGTTACCGGGAAGTTTACTGCTTGAACAAATAAAATAAACGGTTTTTTGTATGTGGCAGCTGACTGGAGAAGTAAATAAAAAAAAAGCAGACACCGAACAATATTAAAGTCTTAACGTATATGTAATGAGTACCCCGTACACAACTACCGAGTACGGAGAATTTATAACTGAAAGTACTAAAGTGAGAACCGTAAATTTTGCCTTATTTACTTGATTTTTTAAAAAATATTTCCCTTCTTATACAATCAAAAGTAAATGCAACGTATAGAGTACAAGAGCAAATGTTTCTATAATCAATAAAATAATTATATACGTGAGAGACATCAGAAACTACTGTAAACGTTGTAAGCGTTGAAGGCTCGTTCTAGTACTGATGCTGGTCTTTACTGTCAATTACAGTGAGATACGAATTTCCAGTCGTTGTTAGATCGAATATACATCGTAATTTCAGCTATTCAGAGCCCAAATAAAGTTTCTGTTGTAGCGAAGAATTGTTCTTGGAGAAGTTGCACACCGATCTATAGAAAATTAGCTATCTTAAAGAGTTATTTATTTTGTTGCAACAAAAAATTAGAAGGATGAAAATATGTATAAATACTCTATAGATTTATTTATTTGCTTTAAAATGTTCAAAAACTCAGAGACTTATTAGACTAGAAATAGGTAGATTAGGCCTATTTAGTTAACCCTTTGTGCAAATAACTATAAAGATATGTACTTAAGCAAAGCTTTTAAAGTTCCAATCAAAATTAATTTATAAATCTGACATTTCAAGGAACTTTTCCACTTCAGATTGAAATGTAAATAATTTTTGTAACTAGCTAGGCCTAACGAAGGACGGTCACTTGAAACGTTATCTTTCTAAAATAAATTAAATGTTGCATACGGATTCATAAACTTTCTCAAGTGCAGTGCTGATTTCTGAGTTAACATAACTATTAAAAAACAAGTATTATTTGTTTGATACATGGGTCATCTGAGACTTGCTGGTTTTAAGTGTTTTTTTTTTATTTAAGTTATAATACCCCTCTTCCATAATCTCATACATTCAGTACACATTTATGTGAAATACATACATATAGATATATATATGAGCACTTATATACGCACAAATGTTCATTAATATGTAGGAAACATATCTGGTTATATTCAGAACAAAAGTCAAATGTATATCAGATTTTGCTATTAAACATGTACATTGATATAATTACAAAACAGCTGAAGTGGAGCGCAGCCATGTTATTCTTATCAGATCTGCGGAATACAGATTGTTTCCAGTTTGTTAAAGCATAATTTATACTGTTTCCTGAAACTAGATTGATGGAAAGAAAAACTAATCTTTCGTTAGTAAAATAACGTTTTTTGGTTATACATCATTGTTTAAATTGTAATAAAATATTGATATCAAACGTAGCTTTTCATAGAGCCTCCATAATTGGTGTATTTGTTTGTAATTAAACACACAGCTATACATTGGACTATCTGTGCTCTGCTCATCACGGTTATCGAAACCCGGTTTCTAGCGTTGTAAGTCCGCAGACATTCCACTGTTCCACTATGGGGTTGATAAGTACATAAACAGAAAATAGGAATAATGAGTAAGAAGCAATGACCTTCAGGTACTTTGCTCGCATAGAACAATTGATGGTAGGTAAAGTTTAGCTAATAACGCATCAATGCTTTCATTGAAAAGTGACTTTGATAAAGTTTCCTGCACGAAATGTAATGTAGATGAAGACTTAGATACGAGGAAAACTGATTGAGTTACAATCTGACAAAACCCTAACAAATCAGATCGGTATATATAAAATGTTAATACTTTTCAAGAAACTTTGATCACCCGTTTTAAGTTATAGTAAAGAACTTAAGACGTTTTACCATGTGTAAGCACAACTATATATTATACACATATATAAACATTTAGTTTTTCCTAGCCCTCACCACTGTTTAGTCCTAGTTTAAAATTTCTCTTTCAGCTGAGTTAATAGACTTAGCAAACAAGCCAGCCTCTACTCTATTTAAATGTAAACCTATTTTAAGTTATAGTAAAGAACTTAAGACGTTTTACCATGTGTAAGCACAACTATATATTATATACATATACAAACATTTAGTTTTTCCTGGCCCTCACCACTGTTTAGTCCTAGTTTAAAATTTCTCTTTAAGCTGAGTTAATAGACTTAGCAAACAAGCCAGCCCCTACTCTATTTAAATGTAAACCTATTTTAAGTTATAGTAAAGAACTTAAGACGTTTTACCATGTGTAAGCACAACTATATATTATAGACATATACAAACATTAACAAATCGTTTCTAGTGGTGCTCTCGTTAAAAATAAAAAAAATAAGCATTTGCTCTTTTGAGTAACAGTCTCTTAACTTTCCAGAATGTTAATGTGAAATATATTATGTCAAATTGGCGTCACGTCTTGCACAAGTCTTTCGGGATTCTAGCATAATATCTACATTACTATGCTCTATAATCACAAAGTAAAACGTTTTAACTTTTTTATTACCAGAACACTCTAGCAAATTACTCTGTTTTAGACATCTGGAAATAAGCAAAAATTGTTTTATTTTCTTTTACATATGAAACGAATAATTACATTATCCTTGAGACGACAATGTTAGAATAAAAGTATTTTAAAGAAACAGTGAGGATTTTTCTGACAAATACTTTTTGATCTCATTTACATTTTTTTTTAGATAAGTTGAAAAGTGAATTTGTCTGTCTGTCTAACACTTTATCACACTAAATGTTTTTCATTTTAAAATACAAAATAATTGTCTGATATTAATCAACAGTCAGCTTTATCTCAATTTTTATTGGTCAAGGAATCGACTAAATATTTTTTGATCGGCAGCCAGGTGGTTAAGGTTTTGGACTCGCAATCTGCGGGTCGCGGGTTCGAATCCCCCGTCCCACCAAACATGCTCGCCCTTTCGGCTGTGGTGGCGTTATAATGTGACGGTCAGTCCTACTATTCGTTGGTAAAAGAGTAGTCCAAGAGTTGGCGGTGGCTGGTGATGAATAGCTGTCCTCCCTCTAGTCTTTCACTGCTAAATTAAGGACGGCTAGCGCAGATAGCCCTCGTGTGGCTTTGCGCGAAATTCAAAACAAACCAACTGATCGGTGAATGATTTATCTTGTTTACTGCTTATATTTGGTTTGTTTTTGTAATTAACTTATCGTAATTATTGAAATATTCAATTACATAACATGAAGTATCGGTTACCTAATTATTGGTAAAACCTGTAAGTGTTTAATATGCTCAATCTAATGCTATAATATATAGGATTTAAGAACTAATCTGACAACTGCTACATTTCGGGTTTGGTTAAAAGGTTGAATTAAATATAAGTACTTAATCATTTTAGCAATAAGGAAGATTGAAAAATCAAAAAGATACACATACTACCTCACCCTTCTAACGTTGTTGCATATTTCTTCCTTTGAAATAACAGTCTAAAATAAGAAAAAAATATTTCCCCACTTATCTCATTACCAGCTTAGTCTTCAGTAGAACCGTATTTGCTTATTCTAAGACAATTTTATTCCTCAACTTCCCCAAAGAAAGCAATAAAGTCCAAATTCGGGCACATTACTACAGTAGTTTATTTGCCTAATGCTAAAGGCGAAGTTCGGGTGATAGGCATAAGGCTTTTAAGTGATGAAAGACAGTTGTTTTATAGTTTCAGTTTTGGAAGCTAAATTGAAACATGTAAAATTTTCCTTTATTTTCCATTATACATCATATGATGAACGATTACAATGATTAACAGTATAGTATTGATATAATAATGGAATGAGTAAAGATAACCGAAAAAAAAAATATCTCGGAGATCACGCAAAACAAAATTATGAATACTTTAATACTAGTAGGTTTATTAATAGTTCGTTTTGAGTTTACTTACTTATGATTTCTCCGAAAAGGATCACCTGTTTTAACCATTCGCACTACTGTACAGTAGTGTGTTGTCTGTCAGTCAGTCAGTAGACACTAAAATGACGCCACATAAGGGACGCTGCAGTTTGTATTGTCGAAATGTCAGTAACACGTGCGCATGAATCACGAGAAGGATTATGCACTCTGTAGGCTACAACACAGCAAGAAATGAAAATATTTGTTACTCTTGATTTAGGTTTTATTTACTCTTGAAGCAAAACACTTTCATGGATTCTTGGGAAGTACATTTAGTAAGTATTATGCTATTGCAAGTTGCAGATTTTACAGTAAAGAATAATATTTTTAAAACAGATACGACGTTAGATTGTTAAATGTTGAATACTAAAACTTTCTTTACCGTTAAAACTTGTGTATTTGAGAACGATCGCAATAGCGATCGAAACTACGTACCTGTTTTAAAAATATTATTTCTTGCTGTAAAATCTGCAATTTGTAATAAAATAATACTAGCAAAGCACCAAACGTATACATGAAATTATTGTATGTATAGAAATTAATGGAAAAGTTGTGACGTAATTACAAACGTTTAAATACAAATGCTTGCAATATCTGAAACAAGCACTGAAAGATAGGCTCAATAAAAGCAAAAGAAAACGTTTATATGGTGGAAGTTTCGAGTGACTGACTTGATTTTGATCCTTTCTCCTGTTTAAAAGGATCTTGTTCATCGGTAAAAGCAGCTAATCACATTTAATTATTTCGTAATTTTCTCATAAAAGCTTTATTTGGGTACTTTAAAAGACAAAATCCTCTAAACGTCCGTCCAATGTCATATCTTTCTTTCCTTATTACATGATATGCATTATTTCATCTACTAGAACAATAAATAACAATGTTCAGAGAAAAACACATATATGATATACACTATTTCCTTGTGTACGATTGTTATAACCACAGTTATTTTTTTCTTGTTTGTAACAAGCCTTTTCACACATAATCGGCTTTTCCTCTTCTGGGAAAGACAGAATTTTATATATAAATCTGTCATCATCATCTCTTTTTATATATTTACAAATGAGTTTCTGCTTGCTGTCAGCCGTATCTAGAAGATAAAGAATAATCAAATTCCTTCTGGTCCTGCTGCTGTCCTCTGAAAGATCTCGTACAACAATTGAAGCGATTTTTGAATTCAGTGTTGAATCTTTCCTGTAATAATCATAACAAAACGTCAAGATACAGAAATTTGTTTGGTGCTCAAACACAAGTACTTAATGTACAGTTATTATAAGAATAATAAGTTGTGTATTTTAACCCTAATGAAGCCGCAAATGCGAAACGTTGGCTAATATATATATATATAGAGAGAGATCTGGAATATAAAGATAATTTTTTCTAAACTTTATAACAATAATACATCATTGCTCTATTGAATTATATTGTAAAAGTACAATATAAGGTAGTGACAAAATTAGGTTTCTATACTGTTGAAGTTGAACTAACAGTGTAATAGTAAGCACGTTTTTTACATTTATTGAATATTTCTGATATTACTTTATCATTTTTTTCTCTTTAAAGAAACTTCAATACTTGTAACGTCCTACAAAAATTAGTGTTATAACCACATTAAAGTATTAATAAAATGATTATTTTCTTCTTACTTGTGAAATAACAAAATTGTAAATAACTTTTATCTTCTTTATCACGCATGCTTTATAATTTAAAAAAAGTATACAAAGCTATAATGTTGTTTAGATATAATTCTTGCTTGTTCATTCCGTAAATTTCATACCACAAAAATATCATTTTGTCTGGAATTATAATTGTGAGATGAAAATTACTCACAGAATCGCCGTAGGAGAAAGAAAAAGATAACTGATTAAACAGAAAAATGAGAAAATTATGTTAAAACGATTTTGAATATGCACATCATCACGACACGTGACAACCACAGTCTATATAAACTCGCAAAAGAAAGACATGTATTAGAATTAAATTTTGATATTCTTTATTGTTACGTAGGTTGTATGATGCCATAGAAAGTTGAATGCATTTTCGTGGCAAAATATTCATACACTCAATGGCCCAGCATGGCCAGGTGGTTAGGGCGCTCGACTCGCAATCTGAGGGTCGCGGGTTCGAATCCTCGTTACACCAAACGTGCTCGCCCTTTCAGCCGTGGGGGCGTTATAAGTGACGGTCACTCCCACTATTCGTTGGTAAAATAGTAGCCCAAGAGTTGGCGGTGGGTGGTAATGACTAGCTGCCTTCCCTCTAGTCTTACACTGGGGACCGCTAGTGCAGATAGCCCTCGTTTTGCTTTGCGCAAAATTCATAACAAACATACACTCAAATCATAAAGATGTGTTAGAATTTCCAAGACAGGGATACCCCTTGTACAAAAAGGCATTGGAAAACAAATAATCAGTTTGGGGAACAAGTCTATCTAGAAAGAAACCTGAAACAAGTTGTACCCCAGCAGTGGTAAACAAAATGCGACGTCTTGTAACAAGTGAGAATCCACGAACACAATGAACAGAGGCAAAAGTTGTTCTGTTGCATCAAGCAACAGTACGCAACATCAAGAAGGATCTCCGAATGGAAAAGGGATACAAACTACTTTATCGACGTATCCTTTCAACCGTTGCATACCTCAAGTAGCTGGAGAATGAAATGAGTGTCCTTGCTAATTCATTCTTAGATATATCAGTAAAGTCGCTGGACACAATTTCTGTGCAAACGGGTTGTTGAAATGGATGCTTGGAAACCGTCGTTTTCGTACACTAGAGAAACTATCGTAAGTCTGCAGGTAGAAGTGGCGTGCTTTGAACATGAAAACCTTTCGACGGAGTCTTTTGCAATGAAAACTACGTTGCAGGGCTATTGTCAAATGCATGGTTGCATGTATTGATTTGGACTATAAAACGTGATGAGGCATACGAATCGTTTTAACATAACACACTCAACCTCTGGACAAAAATTTTAGGCGTTTTAGTAACACATCTCTAAACATCGTTTTATACATTTCTAATATTAACCAGCCTCTTTTCTCTTTATCATCTAGACTTACATTGTAGATGGCATACACGAAAGGGTTGTAACAAGAATTGCTCATGGCCAGCCAGTGACAGCAGAACCAAATGACATTGATATATTTGTAGCTGTCGAATAGAAACAAATCATTGGAAAATGGAAAAAAATAACAAAAAAAGGCAAGTTACCCTATTTTGTAAATTTACTAAGATTGCTGTTAGTTAAAAACCTATTTTAGAGAAAAGAATGGCAAAGAACAAGATAAAATTTTGAATAATGTAAAAGAATAATTAGTAAAATTTCTCAACCAACACGGTAACATATTTTACTTTTTTATTATTAATTATAATTAGTTTTACTACAAAATTGTCAAAAAATATCAGTACGTTAGGTCCTGAACTCTTAGGAGTGTTAAAGGTAAAACATTACATACTGTGTTCGGGCCTACTATAAAATAAAATTGAAAACAAAACCCTCAAAAGTGATACCTTAGGTAGTTGAAAGAGGATAAGCATTATATACTTGTCCAAGTAGAAGAAATATACAATCATAAGATAACTGTAAATGTTAATACTAGAGCTATGACAAGGCCAAGCATTATTATAGAATAAAATCATGTAAACCAGCCATCTAAGTTTATTACCATACAAGTCATACACCTGCTGATCACTCATGTGATCTAAATTGGAAACGGCTGGTTCTTCGCTTGTTCTGTATATACACAGTGATCTCACACAGCCTTCTTTCATCACTTAAGTTAATCACTCGGATTAAAGTGTTCTAAGTTATTCACGAACCATGGGTAGACTTTAAATAAGATATCAGATATTTAAATCACTTGAATAGCTACAGAACGAATGGAAGTTACCCAAACCCAGTCGATTGTTTAAAACTAAATACAAGTGTCTCGAATTATTGTTAGCGGAACAGAGAACTGCTTCCAAATCAATGTTATGCAACAGCTCAGACAATACAACTGGATAAGGCAGACCACCGTTCATAACAGAAGAAGGCGATTGCTGTTCATCTGTTATGGCTCACTGCAATTACAAACTGAATCGATTTGCTTGGAGCAGCAAGTGAAAGCCAATTATATAAATGGTTAAAACAGATGTTAAAAAACCAGATAATCAGTGATATTGATTCTACTTCCAACGAACAATAAAATAACTCCTCTGAATGGTGCCAGTAACAAGTCGATTAGACCAACAATATGTGGAACAATATTGTAATGGTGACAATAATAGACATCCATTGGGCTAACAATACGTAGAATAGTATTGCATTATGGGCAATAATACAAATAAATTATATCAACAACATGTGAAATAGTATTTCAATGGTACCAATAATACATGTCCATTGAACCAACAATATGTAGAACAATATTACAATGGTGCCAATAACACAAGTACTTTGGAGCAACCATATATGGAATAGTATTGCAATAACACAGTATTCCAAATTGTAATGATGCCAATAACACGTCCATAGGATCCACAATATATATAACAGTATTTAATTTTCACTTCACCTTGTATACAAAAGGAGTGACCTGCACGTTTATAGAACTTTATTCCTATCGAGCGTGTATGAGATGCTTTTGGAAGACACATCACACCTTTTGAAGTGACTGCAAAAACTAAAGATACTTTTGGAAAAAGCTCCTTCAAGGGTATTCCACTGTGCCACTTGGGGGCTTAGATGTAAGTCTCTGGGTTTATAATACTTAAAAATCGAATTTCGATACCAGTAGTGGCCAGGGAACAGACACCCATTGTGCAGCTTTGGGATCAACAACAAACAAACAAGTTTCTGAACTTTATGACTGCGTTTCAAATAGCAGGAAATTAAGACGTCATTTTAATTAAGGAAATCTGCGCTTGGCAACTTAAGACCACGTCGTTTAAGTTTTATTAATATCATTAATCTATACACAGAAAGATGTGTTTAATCAAAAATAACAAATCAACATTTAAAAACTAGTTATATATATCTATAACAAGCTCTTCTACCAATGCTACTTTAAGAAAACCTGTATGTGTTGTTTTTAATACTTCAGAGGTTGTCTTAATTATAACTTTCGTTTTAATAAATTATATTATATAGATAAGTAAAATTCTAGAAATCTTTTAAAGCTGAGATTTTTATAACTCAACCGAGGATCAGCTGTAAAATTAAATACGGTATCGGCTTTACTTTGTTAAACAGAGTAATAAAATGCGAATACCAAAACTAACTTTTGTAATCAAATATTGACACTCCGTTTGTTATTATTTCAGCTGTATAAGAATTAATATTTTAAATAAGAAAACACCAGGACCTTTATGTACACATAAGTAATTGCTCATTACAAGCTTCTAAAGGATCGAATAAATACAGCAAGGTTAATTTCTGTTTTTTGAATGCTATTGTTACAAAATTCGATAATTAAAGAATTATGATCTGTGTATTCAGAGGATTAACAAACAAATAATAATCTTAAGAACCGCTTATTGTATTATAAATGTCACAAAGATAACCATAGAAGGAAATATTAATGTAATGCAGACTATACGTCAGACTATTTCTTACTGTATGTATGGATTATAAGAAAAAGCGGTAAAAATTAGACCGTTTAATTATTTGCATACATACTTACTTATTGATTGTGGGATAGACTTCTTGTAGGATATTATAGGTTTGGAATGGTAACCAACAGATGGTAAAAACGGCAACTACAATGAACAACATCTTAATGACCTACAGCAAAGAAACAAAAACGAAAAAACGGAGATCTAATAGGAATTGGTTATACTCATTAAAAATCAGCTTAAATCTCAACATTTTATCTTGCAATAAATCATGATTTTAATTTGAAACGCTGGTCAATAACTTTAGAAGGTCTTGTATGTGAGAAAATTTCTGCAAGTCTGGTTACAAAAAACAAATCATGAAACATTGAAACTTTCAGTCTGAATGGCACTTTATGCCCAAGTGAGCTCAGTCAGCTCCTAAGATGGAGGTATAACAGTTTCTAATTTTGAACTACTCAACCGAGGAAAGGTAGCCTTCCATCAACAACCACTGCCATAAGTGATTTATCCTGTTCTTGAAACCAAATAATCTTCCTGTGGGTCATCGGCAAGTTTATGGACTAAAAACGCTAAAATTCGGAGTTCGCTTCCCCGCGGTGGATAGACTGTAGCTATGCACTAATGAAGCAACAAAATGAAATAATGAGACTGACTGGCATTTTTATAATGTGCCCACAGCTGAAAATGCGTATCAGGGTTCACCAGCAATACGGTAGGGACCTTGAACTTTTCAATTTCCAGCTAGACAAGTCACAACTGGTCCTATCTTTGAGGCCACACCTGGTCCTACCTATGAGATATGGTTTCATAATACACAAATATCATGCATAATATATATGAATAGATCATCAACTGTAAATACAATAAATAAATAAAATAATTTGAAAAGTTGTTTTACCTGAACATTATGAATGGTACAAAGACTATCCATTACACAACGAACTGAAACTAACAAACAAACGTTAATTATAATGAAACAAACAATAAAAGAACATTTAGTAAAATATAAGCCTCATATAGACTAATTTCGAAATTGGTGTTTAGTATTTGAAATCACTGTATCTCGACAAAAAAATTTTCTATATATACATATATATATATACAAACACTGTATACATATTGGCATATCGAATAATGTAGTTACCCAAGCTAGTAGTTTTGATTCATTAATTTTATAGTTCAAGAACAAGTACGTAAAGATTGTTTGTTCACTTATTGGTGAGTTATTTGGTGTCGTTGCCTGTCTTCCTAATGTTGACCAACGGCTACTATCTTCACTTACCAGATTGTCTGTTCTGTTCACAACAAACACATCAATTCACTTGAATTAGGCAATTTTTTTCTTCTTCTTTAACAAGCTTGATTAGCTATTAGCCAGCACATTCACTTCTTTAAAAGTTCTATTTCGAGAACAAAGTGGACGTTTAATCAATCGAAGAGAAAGTTTCGTTGCTTATAAACAATTACACTGAGTAGTGGTTGACCACAGAAATGTTTAATTAGATTCTTACATGGCTACTTGCGTACGTTCTCTCAAAATTTGCATTTTAATTTTTACTTTGAATCGCTATTTGCAATAAACTTTAAGACGGTGTTAAATGGCAACTAGATACCAACTTTTGTAGTGTCCGAGATCTTAAAACAAAAATACTTATATTTCTTTCAGGTTTTCGTCTATTTTTCTTGTTTTGACACTCTTTGTTTCTTAAGTTTCTTTGGAGCTGAACCAGATTACATTCTTGCACAATATCCCTTCGTTGAAAGTCTACAAAAAACAACTCCGAAGAAAACATAGTGAAATATGAATATTTCTATATTTATAATGGTTTTCAAACGAGGGCCAAAACTCGAGCACTTTCGAATAGTTCACTATTGTCTATAAGGAGAATAAAAGGTTATGTTTAATGAGAGTAATGGAATATATAGGCACGGATGTCGACATCACGTAAACGAAATGTTAATATTGAACATCCGGTTTACGTGACGTCGCAATCCGTGTCTATATATTTCATCATACTCATTAAACATAACCCTATATTCTCCTGATGAAGAATGGTGAACTGTTCGAAAGCGCTTGAGTTTTGGGTCTGATCTGAAAACCATTACAACTTTAGTATGTGATCCTGTGTGCTAACTTCTTAATCAGAATCTATAATATTTAATTAGATAAACTTACTGCATCGCGGAGTCTAAGAAATTAGAATCGCAACTAAACTTAATACATGCTGTGAAATAACACAATGTTTTGATAGTTTAATAAAAACGCACTAAAAGTTTATTTAAAAGTAGACTAATGTTATTTCTTTGCTTAATGTATATCCAGTGGAAATCCATCTCGTTTGAGAAGTAATTTTCTTGCCTTTTGTGATTATTGTTTACCTTCATACATGCATTTCTCTCTCTCCCTAAATTATTTCTTGGACATAAACAAACAGATGATACAGCCAATCACGCTGTTATTTTATTATTTTCAAATGTTTAATTTCTACCGTCAACTTCAATTATATGTCCAGTTTAAAATTTGGGATGAGCTTAAATTTTAATTTTTAAATACTTTTTTCGTAAGACTGGTGACGGATTTATTATTATATATTTATTTTAATATCAACGTTTGTTTAGATTAAATTTATATTTAGAAACATGCATAGCTTATAATGTTAAATACAGATCGCAAAACTCCCGCCAATTCTCTAAATTTGTAGAAG
>NW_013665700.1:131360-134680 GCF_000517525.1 Limulus polyphemus | reverse complement strand
CTTCATCGTGGAAAACTCGGCGTGTGTGGCTGGTGAATAACGAAGGACAAAGCTAGCTAGCTCCCCGTTAAGCGAATCGTACCTACATCAACTCGTAATTGACTCACTCATCGTGAACCATCGATAAGATGTCAAGGAAGTTCTAGATTAGGAAGAAGACTTTATACTGCTTGTAAGTTTGTCAAACTTTTGTATATAAATCATTGTTTGTAATAACTATTTGTAATAACTGTTATTGTAAATTGCATTGCACTTTCTATATTAAAACATATTTGTATTAAAAAACTGTGTGTATCAATCTTGTTTGTAAATACCTTAAATTGGAGATATATCGGCGTATATTTAACTACTAAATTTAAATTATCATTTAACTCAGTTTCAGACCTTCCAGAATTGTAATACGTAACAAATTGTATTGACAAATTCTAAACTTTTTAAAACTAACACACCATTCCAAATTTCTTTGCTAAAAAAAACAAATATTTCAACATCCTTTCGCAAAATAAGTTTCATTTTGTCTTCTTTTTTTTTGGACAGAATATTTACAAATAGATTTTCGGTTCTTTTAATACTTTGGTTTTATTGTTTATTTTTTGTGATGTTTTCATGTTCGGTTTTTGCAAGTTTTTGATTGAAAATGCCAGGCTCACCACCACAGTTTCGAAGAGGTATAGCTGAATGAAATTAAAGAAAGCCCGCTCAGGTAAAATTATACTTCCCAATGAGGAAATCGAGCCCTAAATTTTATCGTTGTAATCTCTAGAGATCACTACTAGTCACTAGGAGCAATTTAGAAATCGATATTATATAACTAAGTTCATTTCAAAGATTATGATTAGTGTCTGATATTTCCCCAAAAAAATGCTAAAAGCGTCGGCTGAAACCGCCATCTATATCCTACCATCTCTTTTAAATTCATTGAAGACCTGATTAAAATGGGATTGTAGAAAAATATAAATTGTTAAATCAAATTCATTTCCAGATATGTAATTTTACTTTAAAATGTTGAATATCTTAACTCTAACATTTTCACGAGGTAAAACTTTATGATTTTTATATAAAAGTAACTGTGTGGTAACAAATGAGATAAAGTGTAAAAGAAATAAAGATTAAAATTTATATTTATGGCATAATTAGAAATTAGGCCAATTACGAACGTTATAAACACCGTTTTGGAGCAAAGAATACTATCAATGCTTTGCAACCATTTTAAATTATCGTAAAATTCGTCTTCAAAATTTGAAAAGGCATATAACCAAAATTATAGATCATCCACATAACCAGCTAGCGAAAGTTAGTAATTATAATATTTATTCTTTGGCTTGTTGAGATTATAATTTTTTTTTATATTCGTACTTCATCATAATTTCAATATGAAAGCCAAGTCTTTTCAATTATAAATCACGCTTATTAACTTATGTTTTGACTTTTATGTTGATTAGGAATTAAACATATAAAAATTTTAGAAAAAAAGAGAAAAATATTCAAAGCATGGTTAGCTGTACTGTTCAGCGCAAAACTTCACAATTGGTTATCTGTGCTCTGTGCAAAACTTCACAACTGCCCTCCACGGGTAACGGAACACAGATAGTTCATTGTGTAGCTTTGTGCTTAATTACAAACAACCAAACAAACTGTGTTCTGTGCAAAACTTCACAATTGGTTATCTGTGCTCTGTCTACCGTAGATAACCCAGGATTTTAGCCTTGCATGTCCTAAAAATTACCACTCAATCCCCGGATTACAGCACGATTACTAAAGCTGCTTCAATTCGCATGAGATCAATGTAACTTTTGAGACAATTATTAACCTACGAGTTTAGGCATATGGCATCTAAGAATTTTAAGAAAAAATCAAAATCTCAAATATTTTGTAAAAGCTTATGCAGAAATGATTCTCACGTGTAGCTGTTTTTAGTTCTTTAGAGCAAAGCTACACAATGGAACTATCATCGTTTTATCCCCCGCGGAGAATCGAACCCCGGATTTTAGTGCAGTAAGTTCGGTTTGGTTTTGAATTTCGCGCAAAGCCAAACGAGGGCTATCTGCGCTAGCCGTTACAAATTTAGCAGTGAAAGGCAGCTAGTCATCATCACCCACCGCCAACTCTTGGGCTACTCTTTTACCAACGAATAGTAGGACTGACCGTCACATTATAACGCCACCACGGCTGAAAGGGCGAGAATGTTTGGTGGGACGGTGATTCGAACCCGTGACCCGTAGATTACGAGTCGAGTTCCCTAACCATCTGGCCATACCGGGCCTTAGTAAAGTTTGGAAATTTACCCCTGACCCTCCGCGGGATACTTTCATTTGTAAAAACTGTTTCTGCACAGATCCCGGAAAATAATTCAATAGTTCTGAAAGATAAAGCATTACATTAATCCTCTGGCAACTCTCACAAAAAATATCAATATCATTTGAATCATAAATAAAAGGAAATGCTTTTATTAACCTAAATTTATACAGATTTCTATACACGTACTAATCATCTCCCTTTATTCTTCTTCAGAAGAATAGTCAACTATTCGAAAGCGCTAGAGTTTTGGGTCTTTTTTATGGAATTCGATATAAATTTTTCAATACAGCTTAGAATCATCTATTTATAGTAAAATGGTCATCATAATGACCTTATTGAGTACATAACACTACTAAATATCAAAACATAAATTTAATTTGAAATACATTTTATTAGAAAAATATAGTATCAAGTATATAGGAACTCACTAATCATGTTATTTTTCTACTTAAAAGCGTGATTGATCAATTAATAAATTATAAGAATTGAACGAAATAGGACATTTCATTATGATCCCAATATAATATCAGGTTTGAGCAATTTTAGTGTATTATAATAACCTAGATTTTGCATGGCACAGAGGCCGATGTTTAAAAGTTTCTTGTTCCAATGTAGCCATTTTTTCTATAAATATGACCTGCAGTTGGTTTATAGATTTCGACAGAGAAAAAGTATAGGAATGAACGCATCGGTTCAATTATATCTTGAAGATACTCAATAGAATTGAGATCCTGTGAATGTGTTGATCGAGAAATATTATTAAAATAACTATTATGTATATTTCCAATCAATTTTCAAAAATATCTGTGCGAGGACTGTTGTATCATTGTCTTGAGAGAATCCTTATTCAGCAGGATAGAAATATTGCATTATTGGATGAATAAGAGCGGCAACAATTTTCAGGTAAAGTTTTGTTATTATTATTTGACCCTGTTAAGAATGTTTTGTTTGTTTGTTTTGAATTTCGCGCAAAGCAACACGAGGGCTATCTGCGCTAGCCGTCCCTAATTTAGCAGTGTAAG
>NW_013665700.1:124366-130452 GCF_000517525.1 Limulus polyphemus | reverse complement strand
GTCCCCACGGCTGAAAGGGCGAGCATGTTTGGTGTGACGGGGATTCGAACCCGCGACCCTCAGATTGCGAGTCGAGCGCCCTAACCACCTGGCCATGCCGGGCCCCCTGTTAAGAAAGGATTCTGCATCTGCCATAGAAAAATGTCCAAACACAATCACTTCAGTACCTAGCAGCGTGTTGTCTCGGATCAAAACAAGCAGGTAAAATGCCTAGTGTGATTTTATTTCCAGATTAAACCACACGTTTTCACTCATTTACGTTATAAAGAGTTTACGATCTAAGCTCTAAGTACTGTTGAAACCGCTTTTTTTTCTTGTTTGCACCTAAGAAAAAGCGATTTTTAGACCGGGTATTAGCTACCATAGTCCTATATTTTTTATATATCCTTAGCATGGTATAATTAACAATACCATGTTATGCCCATTTTGGAGGGAATGGTCACACAGTTCGAAGTCTTTTGCACTTTACAGGAATGTCTAATTGTCTTTTTCCTCAGTCGCTTTCGAATGCCACTGTTGACAGACTCTTACGCCTTTCAATAATACACCAATTAAAAAAAACAACAGTTTTTGAGAGAGATGGGCTAACATGCCTCTTTGAATATCACAGTGATCCCTACTTTTACACATTCTCTTGCAACGAATCAGGATATTACAACATTTTATTTTTAGGCCCTTACGAACTACATGACAACATTATAGTGACTGTTTTATCTGTGTATATTGATGAAATGCTTTACAAATAACTCAGGGGCTTTAGTAAAGTGACTAGCTAGTGTGTAGCTACGACAATATTCAATTTTATGGTCTTTATCTGCAGGAAAATGACGCATTTAGATCAATCATTCCATTTGTTTTCGCCATCTCAAATGTAAAATTATAGAAATAACAAACCAAGTGTTATTTTCGCAATTAATCAATTTTTTCTCCACTGACCACAGCTTATTTTGACTAACTGACTATGCATATGTATTTATCTGTATTTTGATATTTAATATTTTCAAATAAAAGCCATTTGTTCCTCCTATTACAAAAAAAGGTAAATACATGGAGGTAGAATGGGTAGTTTTTATAAACGGTTTGTTTATAGATATTGCAAATCCATGCACGTTTTCTGAAATTAGGCAGTTCAACCCTTAAGATATTTATTATTTAGCGACACATCCACGTTATTCGAATTCAACTCTCTAATTTCTCGCTTAAAGCTACAGAATCTCAGTCTTGTATAAAAGTTTTTGATTATGATCACTGATTCAATTTCAGTGTAAAGATCTTCGAGGAAAATGCAATTCCATCATTGTCTTGTTAATGAATGTATTGTGAATTTTTGTTATTTCAGAAAGAAATGTGAGATTTTACGTCCTTTGTGATACACTTGCACGTGTAATTAATAGTCTTAAAGGATAACAAAATGCTAACGAAACGGAAAGTGTGAAAGAGATCAATAGCCGAAGTAGTTAGACTATTATTGTACTTTTCCACCATACAAGTTGATTTCTTTAAATTCCAACTAATCAAGTCTTTTGTTAAAGGTTAATGAGTTACAAGAGAACTGCTAGTTGTAAAAGGGTATTTTCATAAAAAATGGGTCTACAAAAAAAGCAGATCAGCGGATATATATACTCAACTTTAAAAAGATCAATTTTTGATAATAATCCTCAAACACATTTTTTGTTCCAAACATTTATTTGTAATTATCTGAAAGTATTGAGCTAGTTTTCGGAGTTTACTTTGGAAAACGACAAAACGACAACGACGTTTAATTGGGAAAGGTTGAAAGACTCTATCCCAGCTGATGCAAAACAGAAAAAAAATTGATGCAAAACAGAAACAAATATGGTTTATATCACATTTCGTTTATGAGAGTTTTGAAGTAAACCCTCATTACGTTATATGACAAAAACAACAAATTATGAAACCCCCATTAAACCACAAGATGTTATTAAAGATAACAAAATATATTCTTATTTGAACATCGTTCTTGAAAACTCATTCTATATTGTTTGAGCTAATTTAGTGTAAGGTAGCTTCTAAGTTAACTAAAATGTCTTTGCAAGTAGTATCGTTCGCCGAAAAAACGTAGTTAACCAACAGTTTATGCACATTTCTGGCTGGAAACCCATTACTATGATTATAGGCTTGAAACTGTTTATTGTTAGTAAAGTTTTATAAAGACCTGAGACATAAACGAAATTTCATGACCCACCGATTTCCCAATTAAACTAAGCATTTTATCCTCTCGGGGAGAAATGATTTCTTAAGAAAACACCAATAAAACTACAAATATTTAAACTAGTGTTAGATAACACGATATTAATCCTCATATCGTACACCAATAGATAAGAGCTAAGACTTTAAAATCAGATTATAATTATTTTAGGAAAGGATGACCTTAGAAATATATAACTTGTTCTTATGTTAGCAGATATTAATTTGAAAATATAAGATATTAAAAAGTTAACAAACTACCAACTTAATATCTTTGATACAGTGTATAATCGCCAAAAAATACACTTAGCAATTTCTTTATTTTCAAGTTATTCTGATAATAAGGATGTTACTTGGAATCTTTGATATTTTGACATAAAGATGTGTAAGTAAAACAATTGTTTTACGCTAGTCTGAATAGGATTTACTAGATTTATGGGCAATAAAAGTTAGTTCATGAGAAGCTAAGAGGTACCAATAAGGCAAAAGATAAAATCTCAATAAGTTGTTAAGATTTATTTGAATGAAAAGCAGGAATGTAAAGTCCATTCCTGAAACGAATTTAGAACAGCTATTGACTCGTTTAGGGAATTATATGAGACGTAGTGTAACGTTTACTGATACTATTCCATCACATCTAAAAGTCATAGATTTCATCAAACGACCTTAGTAACTTATTTATTTAACAACAACAACAAAAATCGAGGTAATCAATACCCACGTTGAGGTCTAAATATAGGACTAAGATGAATTTCGGGCATATAAAAACATTATTTCTGTATATAGATTTTATTCTAAAACTTCTTTTGAATGTGAAGTGTCTGCTATTTCTGCAAATACGTGTGACTAATTAGTATTCAGTTTCTATTTTGGAAATTCTTTTCTTAAGAACCTATCATATAAATTTGAAATTACAATAAATTGAGTGAGTTTCTCTTATCTATGAAGATCTTTATGATAACCAAACAGTTTTATGGTTGTTACTAGTGTGTAATGAGGAACAATCACGGGAAAAGACATGCAAAAGTAATAAGTTTATGGTGTAATTTTTTTTTGCCGCTAAATGTAACTTTCTCGCTTACAAACTAAAAGGAGGGTGAAAACCAAAGAATAATTGAAATACTGCTCTTGAAATGAACTAAAAATATGAAGAGTTTTGTCACAGACATCGTAGCAATAAATTCATCCTTTTTGAATTTCATTTTGATTTTTAGCTTAGCCAAAGACTTTTCGTCGTTTAAACTTAGGTGATGTCAGGTATTCTCTCTTTAAAGTAAATGTCTTTGTTAGTCTACACTTTCCAAGAAACAAACAAAAACTATCCTACATAAAACGTTATGGAAATTTTTTTGAGCCTATCACTTTTTGTTTTAAACTAGAGCCAATGAAAGCTTAGATAATTTTTTATTTAGCTTTGTCGATCGAACAGCAGAAGGCGACTGCTATCCTCTATGGTATAAATGCTGTCAAGTGTAATTTATCGGTTATCTAAGCTTTATCTCCAGTGTTTCAAGAGTTCCTTTTAACGGATAGATTTATTTCTAAACTTCTAGTTGTAGTCTTAGCATGTGAGGTCTATAGATATTTATTCAAGGTTATTCTCTTATAATAATACCATTCGCTTTTCAAGGTTCATATATTTCAGATGATATTTGTTTCTAACCGCTTTTTCAAAGATAAAATGTAACCTTTCCATTTAAGTTTGGAATGTAAATTAACAATACGATCTTAATACAAGTATTGTTATAGCCTCTTTAAGCTTATAAATATCTTAGTTAATCAAGACGTAACGAAATGAATAATTTATTTTTGGGGCGATACTATAATACAATAATACTGCTCACAGATAGTCAAGAATACACGGAGCTCTTTTTTTGGATCTCTCCGTCTTGTGAAAAGAGTTTAAGTTTATCCAGACTGTAAAATAATGTGATAAGAATGAAAAATTGCCCTTAGCGTGTGACCCAGTATACTACGAAAGCTATACTGGTCTAGTAAATAAAATTATAATTTTATTTTTTATTACTCTTCTATATAATATTTCACAACTTTATAAAACAATGTGCACACCTTAGAAGGCATGACAGTTAATATATTTAGGGGAATGATTAAGTGAAAAGGTTCTTTGTTCAGTTTTGGTAGAACTGTTATAACAGTTTTATTAATATCTCGAGTTTGACTAGTCAAAGAACAATAATATTTTTTAAATGAAAATATGAGCTGTGTACTTCTATTTATAGAGACTGTCTATAGAAACTTAATAAAGTAGTTTTATTTGCACTAGAGCCCTAGATAAATGAATCATTAAAGATAAGAGATTATAATTTCTTTTCAGGCATATTGTGCTACTGTGTATTAAAAATAAAATACAATAACGACGTTTTTTGCACAATGAGAGATAAAGTCTTTGTTAGTTGTATCAGCAGACTAGTTTCAGTAACACAGTTGCCATCCTCAGGGTTTGCATTCACCACGGCTTATATCATCAGGACCTTACATTCACAAGCCTTCGTTGTGATAACTGTGTTACCGAAATGAATCGGTTGAAACAACTATTAGGGGCTTTCTTTATCTTTCATTGTGCCAAAACAAACGTTTTTTTTTGTCGTTGTTTTGTTTTTAGTTTTAATGTAACAGATCATCTATGCCATCTATCTAAAATTTCTTTGCAAGTCTTACAAAAATGGTTTTTGCAAGTTGAAAGAGCTTTGAGATTAAATGTTAACGAAAAATAAATTTCCTGAGATGAGCAAAATGCCAACATTGAATATACAGGTGTTAGATAACTTTGGCAAAGTTATTTTATAATAATTTTCTTTTCCACAAAAAAAGCCATTAATGATTCAGTATCCGCCTCTCCCCGCCCGTTGGCTGAGTGCTAAGTCTGAAGATTTATAATGCTAAAAATCGGGGTACGATACTCGTGATGGGCAGACATAGATAGACCATTATGTAGATTTCTACTTAATATCAAATAAAATCAAAACTTCAGTATCCTACTTATCGCATAATGGTAAATTATATCCAACGGTTTTGATTTGAATCGTTTAAATTTTTGGTTTTAACATTATTTTTCTCTGGTCCTTAAGCAAATGTTTAAATCACATAAGTTTGAGTTTTAAAGATTCTAAGATTAATTTCAGTTTCTGTCTTGATTGTACGAAACTACTTCGATTGGTTTAATTATTTATAAGTCCTTTATTATAAAATAGTCATTTGTTAATTTCGAAAGATGGTAGTAATTATTTAACATGATAAGTAATCTTTTACGTGCTATCTACATAAACATAGATGAGAAACTATTTAATTTGGTTTGTCTATTTTTTCTATAATATGCCTTGATGGCTAAAAAATTATGTTTGTTGGAATCAGAAGATAAGCATTATTCACTTATAAGCATTGATTCTAACAATGAGATAGTATCCATATTCCAACAAATGGCGATTTATTGGATCAAAAATAATAACAATGTACTAACAGTTTATTTTAAAGATGTTCTATCCCTTGTATTGATATATTCTTGATTGGTGAGAACATAGACTATAAAGTAGCCTTAGAACAAATACATGTTTACAAATACACTGTCGATTGTGGAATTAATAAAATGAAACTTTTTATAAAATATTATTTATACAGATCTTTATGGGTGTAGCAACTTGACAGATGTAATAAAAAAAATATTGCATAAAATGAATAGTTATTCGAAGTTATTACGTGGGTTTCAAGAGCGAGGTTTCTCTTCACTCCCAGGTGGTTAGGGCGCTGGACTCGCAATCTGAGGGTCGCGGGTTCGAATCTCCGTCCCACCTAAGATGCTCGCCCTTTCAGCCGTTATAATGTGACGGTCAATCCCACGATTCGTTGGCAAAAGAGTAGCC
>NW_013665700.1:100316-123438 GCF_000517525.1 Limulus polyphemus | reverse complement strand
AATTAGGGACGGCTAGCGCAGACAGCCCTCGTGTAGCTTTGCGCGAAATTCAAAAACAAATCAATCTAATTCTCTTCACTCCAAAATCGCTAAGCCAATAAAGTAGACAATTAAAAAAAACACCTAGCTTTACGAACCTTGCTTATTTCCTTAAAGTAGTACTCAAGGCTTATGACATATCAACCTTTCTGTAACAATAACTTTATTTTTGAAATTCTTAGAAAACATGAAAAATGGGTCCAACATGAAAAACAACAAATAAGGTTACAAAAAGTGCGTGATGGTTTTTCAACTGAATTTAATATCTTTGAATTTACGCCATTTAAAAACAGAAATAAATGAAATGTCTGATAAGTTTTGTTTTTCATAATTGAATAATTAGAGTTGTTCAAACATTTGTTTAACAACAAGTTAAAGCTTGGAATGGTCTATTCTTTCATTGACGTGCGTGTCTACGAGTCAGCCTAGTTTCGAAGAATTCCACTCCTCATCAGTGACCCTGGACGTAAAACACGTAAATACACCAGTTTGATTTTTAGTTTAATTATAAATGGGTTAATGGTCTGACCATATAAGGAACTCGGATGATTTGAGAGTGGGCGATCAAAGTTAAATTATTTTCTTCAATCTTGGTCCTAATTAGCTTATCAAAGCTCAAGTCTCTTATAAATTTCGTATCATTCATTCACTCATTTTTATTCTTCATACTCGAAGATATTCAATCTCACACCTTAATGCTGCTATTTAGCGTTCTTTTATTTTTCTTCCTATAATTTATCTCTTCTTCTCTATTTTGTTGTATTCTTACTTCTTATCTCCCATCTTTTGTTTAGTGGTGGTTTAACTTACGTTACTGTTTCTTTTCTGTATATTTATTTCTTTTTTAATCTTCCCAGTTTCTCATAGTTATACTCTCCTCGTTTCTCTTTCTCTTTTCAGATGCTGGGAGTTTAATGTTGATTTTATCAATCGCAGTTCGTACATCCTGTAATCGGTTATGCAGCAGTAACTCTGAGGGCTTATTACACTTAAAATCGGGTTTCGATACCTACGGTTGGCAGAGCATATATAACTTAACAGCAGACAAATAAAACAAAATTAAGTATCCATCACCCTCTGTTATCTTTATTTAATGTATTATTCTTAATATTTGGTTCTTTTAAGATTTATAACATTTTCTCCTCCCATTATTTTATATTCCATTAGTCACTTTTGCAACACATTGTTCAGGACATGGTTGGCCACGATTTATTTTCCATATTGCATATTGTATAATTACGCCATCAATTCGTTTGTTTTTATTCTTTTGCCATCCACATCATTTTTTTTTCTTTCTTTTAACAATATCTTGTATTATCGTCCTTCTTGTGAACGAAGGACACACCAAGGCAGATAACAAGAAGATATTGATTCCGAAATGCTTTGACACGCTACCAGACCTATTTACTGAGACTGATGAACGGATTCAATCTCAATGTTGTCAAGATAGCATAATAGTATCTGCTAATCATCCTTCTTCCCACATGCACTTCCATTAATATTGATAAACTTCTTATAGCTGTGCCTGTCCTTCTATTTACATAATCGTTCCATTTTTTGTTGATCATAAAATTCAAGCCTCTTTCTCATCGTACGTTGCTTGTATACTCTTTCATAAATATAAGATCAATAAATTAGAAAATATATAATAATGATCATTGTATTGTCATTGTAAGCTGTTTCCCTAACGATAGTCACTAATGAATTGATAAACAAAAATGTATTTTTGTAGTTTTTCATAAGAGAATATTAGCTTTTGTAAATAAATTACTTATAAAGTCAATTTCATTTATTTAATGAGCAATCTTTTTTTTTTCTCATAGTGTGGACGTTTTGTTTAATAACTCGGGGATTCTCGGGTTTAGGAATAACCGTTCCGAATTTTCAACTATTGACTAGAATGAAGGTGGCTAACCCGTTATCACAAGAGCTTTGTTTGGCTCTTGTAATCGAAAAAAAGGGGGGTTACCGTCACTTTTATAATGTGTCCATTGGTGAAAATCCAAAGCGCGTTAATCAGCACGACGTCTTAAGTCTTGGATTCTTCAATCAGTAGTTCGACACGCAATATTCGCCCCTTTTAGAGCAAGTGCACTTAAATTTCACGGGCGTGTGAAAATTATTGAAAAAACAACAACTTTGGCTTTAATATTTATAAGTAAGTGATTATATTAAAACAAGTCTAGGGACATTCAAATTTTCCAATACTTTATGTGTACTTTTGTAATTTTCTATTTTACTGATAGCTTAAATAATAAAAGTCGCGACTTTATTAAATATGTTTTGTATTTTTAGCCGCGGCATAGCGGCTCATAGAATGGCTCTGATTTTTTTTTTTCGTGTACAAACTTTTAGTTCATGGCTCCTTCATCTCTTGGCCGATTTGAGATCTAATTACAATTTTGGACTCAGGAAGTTAAAACCTTTCGATTGATATATTTTACCACACCCAAGTTCTCATAGATTAATTTACTCTAAATCCTGTCTAAAAGAATTTCAATTTGAGAGCAAGCTGGTAGAGATCCTAATGAGTAACAAAATCGAATTGGGTACACGCGCGCCCCACGTTTGGTAATACTCGCGTACAAAATTATCTAATATATACAGGTAAGTTTTGTTTGTTTGTTTGCACCTTTCAGCTCGTATAATAGCAGGCCTATAAAGATATGGAATCAGCGTACTCAGGTTTAATGTTTGTGACGTCACATTCTTAGTGTCAATGAAAACTTTGTAATCTTATTTTTTCCACAGAAGGTGAGGTTTTACCCTTGAGGTGTGTGACCCCCATCTAATTTCATATCAAATTTTGGAAATTTTACCAAATCAACACACAACTTGACACAGTGATAGAGGATGACATGATGAAGTTCATGAGGGGGGTTGTACCCCATCTAATCTATATGAATAAACGTCAATATGTGTGTATGTGTATCTGTTTCTTATACGTTTCCACATTCTTGATCAATCAGCACCAAATTTGATGCAGTAAAATAGGATGACATGAGAAAGGACATAAGGCGGTTAGACCCCCATTTATTTTCATATCTAACTTCAGCAAAACTACCATTTCAGCACAACTTGACACAGTGATACAGAATGACACGAGGAAGGTCATGGACGGGGGGGGGATAGGTCTCACAGATTAATTTGCTCTAATCCTGCCTAAAAGAATTTCAAGTGCCGCAGCTATTGAGGATTACCTCGTTTTTAAGTGAAACTTTTTATTATTCACATATAGTTGTAGACCAACGTTTTAAAAGTTTGAACTTTAGCATAAAATAAATTTATACCAGTAGAAGGTTATTATTATTCTGCCATTACAATGAATATATTTATAAGATATATCAAAGAAGATGTCCGTGTAATAACGTTGCGCTAGATGTTAAAAATTATTATCCAAGTCATATTAACCTAACAACAAAAATAACTCTTAATAGAAATTTTATAAAAATATTAAAATTTAAGAATATTTTAATACATTACGCAGAGAAAATAAACATTCGTGTGAAACTGATAAAGGGAGTAGAAGACGTTTAAATTCAATTTCAAATATGATCAAATGCATCTGTATCTTGGGTATCAAGTAGTAGAAAGCTATGAATAGAATTCATCGCAAAATCTTAGTACAAAATCTTTCTTACCGAAATCATCATTTTCAAAGAGGATGAAAAGCAACATTATATATTCATATAGAAAAAAAACCCTCATACCAAGGAGAAAGTTTCTGGTTGAATTTTTATTGGATTATTTATTGTGTACCTATGAAGAACGATTTTTTTTTCGAACGTGGAATTTTTCGAGTGTGGTAAAAAGCTACCAAGTTTGCGAGAGAATGAAATGCAGATTGCTCTAAAATTTCAAGCATCAATAAGCTCTTATGTCACATAAATTTGTGCTAGACCAAGCAGTGACAAGCTGTGTAAACACACTACTCACGTTATTCAGCATGAGTAGGTTGAGTCATGAGTTGAGCGGGAATACTCAAGAACTGTGAACTCTCGTCAGGGGGAAATTATTAAGAAGTAAGAGGCAGAATGCACAAATATGTGTGGTTCTGTAGAAATGCAACATGTTTATCATAGTTTTATGTAGTTTTACACAGGCTTCCCTTTATATTGGAAAATCTTACACCTTTTAAGATGGTTGTTGTATAATTTCAGACTGAAATCATCATCATTTCTACACCTTTTGTGTCCAGTGCTCAAGAAAACATAAAATTAAATAGATCTCAAGATACTTATTAATTAATCTATAACTTGGCGATACGGAAATCTATAACGTGGGAAATCTATAAATTGAAAAGAAAGGAATGAAAACTGTATCGAAGTCGAATATGTATTGGTTATAATAATATCCAAATTGGTTACTATGCATGATTAGAAAAGTAACTTATAAGGCAAGAATAGAACGGAAACGTAATTATAGAAGCAACTTATCAGGCATGAAAAGAACGGCAACGTGATTATAGCAGTAAATGATAAGGCATGAATAGAACGGCAACGTGGTTATAGAAGTAACTGATAAGGCATGAATAGAACGGTAAAGTGATTACAGAGGTGACTGATAAGGCATGAATAGAATAGCAGCGTGATTACAGAGGTAACTGATAAGGCATGAATAGAACGGCAGCGTGATTATAGAAGTAACTGATAAGGCATGAATAGAACGGCAACGTGGTATAGAAGTAACTGATAAGGCATGAATAGAAAAGCAGCGTGATTACCGAGGTAACTGATAAGGCATGAATAGAACAGCAGCGTGATTACAGAGGTAACTGATAAGGCATGAATAGAACGGCAACGTGATTACAGCAGTAACGGATATGTTACTCTCTCTTTTGACAGTTCTTACACTAACGGACTTTCGAATAATAGTAAAGAGACAATGAAAAAAGGTTAAGATAACAATTAAAATGTAGCAAATCAAGATGATTTTTGGAAAAAAAATGAGTTTTCATATACAGCGTATTGTTAAGAGAAAGAATAAATACAGAAGACTTATAACGTATAGTTAAGGAATAAAAGAAGGGAAGAAGACATATTTTTGGACGTAGGACTCGAAGCAACATTTACTTCCAATCAAAACAAAGTAGTAAATATCAATAAATTCCAGTAAACATGTTTGCTGAGCAAACAAACATACATAAGATTACATACTTCTGTAGAACATACTAGATTGGAGTACATACGAATGTTAAACTGTACGGGTTAGAACATAAACAAACTGAAGCTAAAACCATTTTAAACACGTGATGTGGTAACAAATTCATAATTAAAAAGAGCATCTAAAAATGAAAGAGTTAAAAAAAGTTAAAACGCGATTAAGATGAGAAGTTAAATTCTTGCAGGAGCAAGCATAATTTTTTTTTTCAATCTTCTCTTATTTATTTTCCTCATCAAATACATTCAAAATATTGTGTTGGTTTGTGTATTTTAAATGTTTTTATATAACTCACGCTCTAATATATAAACGTTGCACTGCTTTCAGAAATGACTTAGTTTTACATTTATGGACATTTTCCAAAACTTCTTAAAAGCAAATAACACTAGAGGACCTTCGTTTTCAATTTTGTAAATTTGAGTCCTACTTTCATTGTTTTTGAATTTCGCGCAAAGTTACACGAGGGCTATCTGCGCTAGCCGTCCCTAATTTAGCAGTGTAAGACTAGAGGGAAGGCAGCTAGTCATCACCACCCACCGCCAACTCTTGGGCTACTCGTTTACCAATGAATAGTGGGATTGACCGTCACGTTATAATGCCCCCACGGCTGAAAGAGCGAGCGTGTTTAGTGTGACGGGGATTCGAACCCGCGACCCGCGTATTGCGAGTCGAGCGCCCTAACCATCTGGTCATGCCGGGCCCTTCTTTGTTTGACCGAAATGGTAAGAGATGTGACAATCAAAAGTGGAATTACATTCGTATGGATTTATGTTTGTATCCACACGGCATCTCAAAACCATAACATAATTATGAAGCATTTCTAAAATATTTTTCTGCGTTTTCTTAATAGTAATGGATGTAGAAGACAAAAATAAAGTGTTATGTTAATTTGAAGTTATTTCGTAAAATACAGAAGTATCATAATGTAGTTGGTGTTAACAACGACTCAAACACTACATCACAAAAAGTGAAGAAAGTTGAAGAAAAACAGATCTGGATAGTAGCTGTACTTGAAGTATCAGATGCCTCTCGGTGGTTGAGCGTACATCTGAGCGCTTATAACGTTAACAAGTAGGGTTTGAGGTTTCGGTACTAATGGTGGGCAGAGCGCAAATAGCCTATTGTGTAGCTTTTTGTTTAATAAAACACAAACAAGTAGTACGTCTATCAACATTGGTAAAGATTAAAAGTATTTCCGTTGAGATGAACCACATAAATGCGACACCACACTAATGAATGCTAAGTAGGCAGAATGTGAACACCACCATGTAAGTTAAGAATTTTTCAGAAGTGAAAACTGATACTTGGTAAAATTCGAACCTCTGATTTTAATTTTTCACCGTAACTTGTTTGAAGTTAAGCATAAAGCTACACAATGGGCTATCTGTGGAAGGAGATGAATTCGACCACTTGACTTTACTTACCGGCCAGATCCAGAGGGTATAATCAGAGGCTCTAGCCCCCAGTGGTACAGCGGTATGTCTGCGGACTTACAACGCTAGAATCCGGGTTTCGATACCCATGGTGGACAAAGCACAGATAGCCCATTATGTATATTTGTGCTTGATTACAAACAAACAAACATCATCGTCTTCCGTCTCATTTTTCTCTCCTTCAAAAAATTCCTAGTTTCTCACAATATTATGACACCTATACATTTTCTCCACATAGAATACAGGAATCTCATACTTCCAGCAATAAAAGGCAATAAACAGATCCTGAGATTTGAAATTAATTGGTGTAGCACAAAAATCAATCACATTTCTATCCTTAATAACCAACGATGTATAAATTGAGATTTTCTATATTGGAGATCCCGTAGATTTGTCAGCTGAAGTATTTGCTCATTAAACAGAGTTTCAAGTTCGAGCTTTAAAAATGTAGTTATATCACTTAAATACATATATATTATTTTATTATATAAAAAGTAAATAATAACGTAAAACATAATCCACTTAATCAAAATAAATGCTTGAAACTTTGCCATGTTTATTAGACTATGCAGAGCAAAATCTATCGATTTGTCGTTATTGACAGATGGCCATTAGGACTGAGGAGTACTTCTTAGGACTTTGCTGCTTTCTGAGGACCATATCTGATAAATCTGCCAAAAAATACAAAATTACATTCCTGTATTGTTAGTGTAAGATACCAAACCTGACCCAAAAACCGCCTTGGCCAGAATCGGATTCCCTTTTCAACAATGAAATAATTATTAGCTTGTACACACGACAACAAGTAAGAAAAGGAACTATATTGTTGAAGTTTTTAAATATTAAGAAAGTTTCAGTAGTCTGCATTCATATAATGACTAATATAGTTAAGATATACGTAATTCAGAGTGATATATTAGACCGCATTTTAACGGTTAATAAACCGATTTTTTCAAAAAACTATCAAAGAAACGTTTACTATCAGAAAAACAAATTTTCAAAGTGCTTGAGATTGTTGGTTGGATATAGATAAAATCTTAAAGTTGGAAACATAATGATTAGAGCAGTTTTCGTGAGACAAAGATAAAAATAAATTATTTTTTCTTTTTTATATGTTTACTTTTTCGCTATAGTTAAAAGTTCTTCGTAAATTGCAAATAAATCGGGAAAATAACGATAATTTATTACATGTAATGAATGTAATTTAAGAAATAGAACTTAAGAGTAAAGTAAAATGTGTGTTCACCAGTTTTATTTTATTTTGTTTGAAGTTACTTACTTCGTGTATATTGTAAGCTTCTTCAATGAAATTGCTTTGACTGAAAAAAACAAACTGTTGCCATTTCGTAAAATATTTAATATAGAGTCCTGATTTTGGTTTCTTTTGAATTTCGCGCAAAGCTACACGAGGGCTATCTCCGCTAGTCGTCACTAATACACACTAAAGGAAAGGCAGTTAACCATCACCACCCATCGCCAACACTTGGGCTATTCTTTTACCAACGAATACTGGAATTGACCGTCACGTTATAACGCCCTATTGCTGAAAGGGTGAGCACGTCTGATGGAACGGGAATTCGAACTCGCGACCCGCAGATTGCGTGTCGAGCGCCCTCACCATCTAGCCATGCCAGGCCTTTGATATCAAGGAAAAATGACCAATTTAGAAAAATGTTTGTCTGACACTGTGTCACAAATACTAAGATCTAGCAAGCAATGCTTACTTTCTGATGTTACTGTTAGTTTTGTTACGTATTTTACCTCGCTTCAATAACGCCTACAAAGATGTATGTGTCAAGACACTGAAAGATCTAAAATTTGCACAAATATTCAAGTGTTAAGGATTAAAAGCAGGGATTCATTACATACTGAACAAATTTCACTAAAGCTTGAACACGAAGATTCAGTTAACTTAATCAACTTAAGAAGGATGTTTCAGTCAGCATTGTACATTGTCTTTCTGTTACGAGCATTAACTTTCTTCTTTAAGCATACATATTTCAACTTTTCTCTAGCTAATGTTTTACCAAATATGTGTAGTTATAACAATCATAAAAAAACTAATATTTTGGTTTATTTATTTGTTTAAACATGCCATCGAATGAAGGATGTAATAATTACAATTCAATTCTACATTTACCGAAGAAAAAAATATCCTATGTTTAAAACAACGTGACTAGGGTTGTGTGAAAGTGAGTATAAACAATATTTAGGTTTCATACATTTGTTATGGATGTTCAGTACAAGAAAAAAAACACGACCACTTGCTGGTTAATTGCTTATTTACTGAATATATGTCAAATTTAAAATATGCATTAATAATAATGCTGACTTAAGATGTGTGAATGGTGCCTGAAATATGCAAGAAACCATCAATTCTCCAGCAATGTTTTTTGCATCATTCCTACATCAATCGAAAAAATATCAACAGACGTGGACTTGGTATTGCCGAGATGAATTTTAGAAATATATGTTATTACAGCCTTTCCTATAAGTAATTTTGAAAACGTGCTCTTTAATCAACTCCATGTTAAAAATGAATTCACCCACTTTATTAATTCATACAAGATTATAAGATTCTCTATAACAGCTACCTGAAATTTTCAATTATCACTGAAACGATATTACCAGCTCAATCGCACAATAAACTATTTACAAGGAAAGGATAAAATATAATATAAATTAAATTAACTCTATTTTAACGTTAAAGAAATGACACCCTTTGTAGAGGGGCTGATGCATCTTTCACTGTGCGTTGGAATAGATTATGCAACGTATAGCTAGTTCATGCTTCTCACTAACTGGTTTGGTTTGTTTTGAATTTCGCGCAAAGCTACATGAGAGCTATCTGCGCTAGCCGTCCCTAATTTATCAGTGAAAGACTAGAGGGAAGGAAGCAAGTCATCACCACCCACAGCCAACTCTTGGGCTACTTTTTACCAACGAATAGTGGGATTGGCCGTCACATTATAACACTCCTATAGGGCGAGCATGTTTGGCGTAACGGGGATTCGAATCCGCGACCCGCAAATTGCTCCACCCACCTGGCCATGCCGGGCCCGTCAGCAAGGGTATTTCGATTATACAGTGTGTACACAAAAATAACTTTATTTGATTTTGAAGATGTTGTGCTATGAATATTACTAACTAAGGTCAGATGCTATTTTTCTTATTTAAACTAACATAGCAAAGAAGTGAAAAGCACCCGTGTACTAAACTTAACTGCGAAGTTAAGTATCCTCAAAATATCTTTTTGAAAAAAAAAAAACGTTTTTGACATAATTGTGAACGTGTTTAAAATGGAAAATGGCTGATTATTTTGGTTAAAATAAAATGACTGGGGAGTTGCGCTGTAACACTTAGAAAACAGCAATATTTCCTTTCTCTCATGTTAGATAGGTAAGGTTTTTCATTTATCAATATTTCAAATATGTAGTCTTAGAACACTTACAGACTGTCACATACAGAAAATAAACCTTGTGCAGCACTAGCCTTATTTTGTGAGCTGGTTACAAAGAATTAAAGCGCGTGTGTAACCTAAATTTTTTTGGGGGGGCTTTTTCACAGTTTTAATGTCTTGTCACTTTTTTTTTTTATCAGTAGAAGTGTACATGGGCTATGCTTCTTTATTTTCATTTGGGCAAACAATGAAGCGGTAGCGCTTGCACATGAAAAGGATGGCATTAGTGCATATAGTATTATATTCTCTCAGTCTAGAATCTCTCCAGAATGAAAAAAAGATAAATCAAATCTCTCTTCCTCTCATCTGGAAGTACTGCCTATGGTCAAAGTACACTCATTTAGTTTGATTTGCGATGTTGATCAATAAAGTTTCCTATTCCTTTATGTTTACATAGTGTCTGGTCTCTTTCTTCAACTCAACCCGAGTTACATAATTCAGATTTAGCTCCTTAGTATATTTCCTGTCATTTCTCTAGCTACTGCAGTTATTATTTTTATTTGAATGGGGAAGCAGTATACGTGGAAGTACCACAGCAGTTAAACAATATTTTACGATTTATGGCGTTTTGGGGTCCTTTTTAACGCACCATACAGTGACCAACCTTCTCTCGCGTGATGTAAGTGGTCACATAAAGAGAGTAATTAAGTATTGTTGTTGTTACGTTTTTTCGTATCATGATAATTAGAATCTCTATATACAGATAGTTGACAAGTTTATATGTTTAAGTTAAAATGTAACAACAAGGTTTTATATGAAGCTAAAGTATGTAATTAAATATATTAATATTCTTGCTGTACATGTTACAAATATATAGTTTTAGGCAAAATTGTAAATATTATTTAGTTCTAGGATAAAAATTGACTAACTTACACTCTGTTATCATATTACGTAAGAGTTATTTAAAAAAAAAAGATAACTGTTTTCAATCCATCAACTTGAATGAAAATATCTAGGTAAACAAATTACAAACTATATTTTGGATTATGTAATGATGGATCAAACTAGTGTATAGCCAAATATGGATATTGAAATCCTCTACTTAAAGTACGAGTAGAATGAGGGTTTTGACTAAAGAAATAAAGAACTCATTAGTTTGTTGGTTAGTGTGTTTGTTGTTAAGCGCAAAGCTACACAATGGACTATCTGTGCTATGCCCACCACGAGTATCGAAACCCGTTTTTTTTATATGTATATTTTTAGCATTATAAGCCCATATAGTGCGTCGCTAGGGGGCAAATCAATTGGAGAATAAACTTATCTGCAAGTCAAGTAAAATGCTGATAATGCATGCTGTTCGATGCGAGTAGATCGCCAATTTCTTTAGAGTGTATCTTCCCTTTAGCTAACAGGACAATTGATACTATCAAAATAACTACCTGGCGTTCAGTGAAGTTTAATCAATCATGGAACGTAGTACAGAAAACTTACTTCTACCAAAAACAAAACATTAAACGCAAAAATATCATTTTCATGTAATTATTAAAAAAATGTTTTAAACATTGAAATACATCATTTTCAAACAAATTTCAATGCATGTCAATATACAAGTGAATCGTGACTTTTGCAAAATATCTGACCCACATTTATATATATATATATATTGATAAATATCATAAGATAATATATCAATGAAAGTATTTATATATTAAACGCAAAATTATTTTAAATGATACGCGAGCTAGAATATCAAAGCCTATGTAATTGTCAATGTTTCATATAAAATGTTCCATTGTTTAAAACAACAGCCCTGTAACTAATCTATGAAAAAAAAGTATTTTGTAATTTGGAATTATTTAATTAGAAATATATCCCTTGGATATAAAAACATTATAAATAACACGTACCGAGGTTAATTTTTTCTACAGCGACACATACTGACGATAGTGCATCACAGTTAGAGACAAAGGATACGTTAATACACAGTCAAACTGATGAAGTAAAATACTCGACGATTGCTCAAAATACGTGTAAGACTTACTTGAAACGTTACAAATAAAAAAAAGAATGAAATATACTGAATACAGCGCATTGCAAGAAGATAAAACATAAATATCGCCATCTGGTAGCAATCGCAGAAATCTAAACTTGTAAAAGACCGAAAATGTAAGTGGTACAATCACGAGATACTATATACCGCTTGTTTCTGTGTTTGTAATTAAGCACAAAGCTACACAATGTGCTCTCTGTGCTCAGCCCACCACGGGTATCGAAACCCGGATTCCAGCGTTGTATGTCCGCAAACATACCGTGTGCCACTGGGGGGGGCTGTTTTCTTGCAGTTTGTGTGATACGATTTTAATTTACGACACTCAAAATAAGCAGTTTATCATGATTTTAAGCGAGTTAATGTAGTTTTACGCTACATTTGTGACTAATATTTATAAAAGTTATTTTTCTTTCTAAATTAGTTTTATCAAGCGCATGGCGTTAGGTTTTTTATTTAATTTTTACTCTTTCTAGTATGAAATAAATGAGTCAAACGTAGCAACATCTCTCATAAGAAAAATAAATAAATATTTTGTTATCTACAGAATTTCATGGCAAACAAAACAATTTTATACTTGCAAAAGTCCCCACTGGTTCAGTGGAAAGTCTGTGGCTTATAACGCTAAAAACCGGGTTTCAGTACTCGTGGTGGGCACAGCACAGATAACCCATTGTGTAGATTTATACTTAACAGTAACCAGCAAAAATATTTAAATAAGAGCACTTCGCTATCTAGACACATAAAAAATATCATTTTAATTTCGAAAAATTAGAATTCCCTAGATGTAGTCTCAGTTAATGAACTGTCATTGATTTATGAAGGGCTTATCAAAATCTGTTAACATCGTGCGAACATATATAAAATTATAACCAATTAATTCAGATTATTTTAGAACTGTTTAATTGCCAGTTTCAGTTTTATTGGTGATTCTTAACTTTATTGGAACACTTAAATAATATTGTATCTTTGTATGCTTCTATAATATTGTACTATTGAATATATATTTATATTATAAATTCAATTGTTTGTTTGTAATTAAGCATAAAGCTACACAATGGGCTATCTGTGCCCTGCCCATCAAGGGAATCGAAACTCGGTTTCTAGCGTTGTAAGTCCGCAGACACACCGCTGTGCCACTGGGAGGGGGGGGGGGCTATAAATTCAAGGAAATTATTTTGCAAAATTTTCTGTTCTGGTTACATTATTAATTATAGATATTATAGAGGGTTCAGTACATAATATTAAAATTATTCTGAGTGTGTAAATTAGAAGGGCACTGATGAGAATCCAAAGACACGAGGGTTGGTGATAAAAGCCGTCCACTTGCCCCAGGTAAACGTATGCAACATAATCAAGAAGGATCTCCATCTGGAGAGGCATCACACGTCACGTGTATACAAGCTGCTTCTGCAACATACTCATTCAACCGTTACATACTTCAAGCAGATAAAGAAAGAAACCGGTACTCATGCTATTCCATATGAAGTCATACTAGTCAAGTTGCTGCACGCAGCGCCTATGGATTTCAATGCGGTCGGACTGTTGAAACGGACAGTGGAAAGCGATATTCCTAGTATACTAGACGGCTTAGACAAAGCATGTCGTGAGGAGTGGTGTGACAGCCTTAACGACGGAGTCTTTTGCATTGACAACTACGCTGCGGCTATTTTCAAGTTGCACGGTTGTCAGATAGAACATGACCCGACTTAGCAGTATGGATTTTAATGATACGATGAGGCTCCAAAATATGATGTATTCAATCTGTGTATATCTGTCTGTACCTTAGGCCTGTGAGTCTAGTGAAAAATTAATAAAAATTAAATTGGTTGCATCGTTTCAGGGAGTTACTTTTATAATCACTTATTTTATTTTTATGTTATTTTTCCGTAAACCCTCTACAGAATGTAATACATCAAGAGTAATTGCATTTCTACACCCTTCTTCTGCATTTATAAATGCCTCATTTCTCTGTGTGTATAAAATTTGTTTTTCTCTTTTTTTAAATCTAAAATTGCAGACTTCAGTGTTGCTACTCTCTGGTACATATACTAATTTCTAATATAGACTGCTGATCAGAAGGTCAAAGATTTGAGCCACGACATGCTATTGTGTTCGTTGAGGATTTTCGATTGTGTAAGCTTTATAACCGTGACAGTCTGTTCTGCATTTGGTTAAAAGTAGTCACGAGGGCGATAGGTGATCATTTAAGATCGTGTGTCTTTGAGGTGGATTTCAGCACGCTTTATTTGTAATATTTTATTTTTATTTAAAGAAATAGCTAGAAAAATATTTTAAGTCTTTGAAGATACGATAATGTCTTATCACAGTTATCTCGACAATAAGTTATTGAGTGTATATTCTAGTGGAATATTCTATTACCGTTGTTTTTAACAATATCAAATATTTGAACCCAAAACGTATCAACAGGAACCGATTCATATTTATTCCTTAAGGGCAAGAGTTTAATATCTGAAAATTCAAAGCATAGTTTATAATACACCGTGCCGGTGTAGCATTTAGGAGTGATCCTCTCTTAACCAAATCTTACACACTCCTCTCTCTCTGAACCGGCATGGCCAGGTGGTTAAGGTGGTCGACTCACAATCTGATGGTCGCGGGGTTTGAATCCCTGTCACACTAAACATGTTCGCCCTTTCAGACGTGGGGGCGTTATAATGTGACGATCAATCCCACTATTCGTTGGTGAAAGAGTAGCTCAAGAGGTGGTGGCTGTGGGTGGTGATGACTAGTCTTACACTAGTCTTCTGGTCTTACACTGCTAAATTAGCGACGGCTAGCGTAGATAGCCCTCGTGTAGCTTTGCGCGAAATTCAGAACAAACAAACTGAACCGTACAATTAATCGAGTAAGTCTCACCTGCTTGGTTTGTTTTGAATTTCGCGCAAAGTTACACGAGTGCTATCTGCGCTAGTCATCCCTAATTTGGCAGTGTAAGACTAGAGAGAAGGCACTTAGTCATCACCACCCACCGCTAACTCTTGGGATACTCTTTTACTAACGAATAGTGGAATTGACCCTCACATTATAACGCTCCAACGGTTGAAGGGGCGAGCATGTCTGATGGATAGGGGTTCGTGTCCTAACCACGAAGCCATACTAGGACTACTATATGCCTTACAGATTTTAAACATTAGTTATATGTCATGCTTTATTACATACTTTTCCAGCCAAAGTCATGTGAAATGTAGTATGTGTAATTATCCTATTAAATTTGTTTACCAGTGATTTTTTTTTCTTCTGTTGCATTTTCTCGTTACTTTTGGGTAGGTTTTATTACATTCATTTAAATTAATTATTTCCCAGTCAACAGCCAAAGGCTGTTTTCCATTATTTATGTTGTAACTGTGATAATTTATGTATAATTGTTGTGCGGTTAATAAACGAGTATAATATTGTTTAACTTGGAAAGCACGCATGTGACGCTGTTTTACTTCATCAGCTCTAGAATAATATGAAGTTTTGTTTTAGTTCATTAACACTATTACTGCCTACTAGTAGATTGATTTAAACTTATGTTTTTGTACTTTTCTCAAATAACTCGTGTACACGAGCGTTTCGAACATCTTTTCGCGTTAAGTGATCACACTCTTAGTGCTTGGTCATAAAAGTAAATTGATGTGAGCTCCAGATTTTCCTCGCGCTCACAGTATTATACGATATTGAAGGGATCAGGAGATTAGCGTAATTCAGATGTTCCTTGTTTGTTTGTATTAGACTTCGACTTAATGTGCTAAAAAACGCAAATGCTTCGATATTTCTTTGTGATTTTTAAACTTTTGTCACTTTAGATTCCAGTTAGTTATATTCATTTAACAAAGTATATAAAATCACGATTATTGTGTGGATTGATCGGGTTCGTGGTCCACTTCAAAACAGTAATACCATAAAATATTATTCCCCTTTATCTATAGAGAATGATATAAGACCAAGTGTCAGGTTATTACAGCCATCTTTACTATTTTTCACACAGAGGGGGGGGGGGGGGGCGTTACTGTTTCATATGATTATCCTGCTAATTTTGTAAATTAGATCTTTTACAGAATCGGTATGATTGTAACACGTAATTTATATATATCGATTGCATAAATTATGTTATACTCGCAATGAAGTGTAGGGTAAATTTATTCAAAAAGGACGTAAACAAGATACGCTGGTTTGTCACTTAAAATTTACATATGAAAGTAAAAACGAAACTTATTAAGGTGTAGTGGGTTTATACGACAGTATACCCGGAATTATGTAGGTCGTGACCTCAAGGTAGCCTCAGGGGCATACGTCAGAGCATATAACGACAAAATTTGGGGTTCAGTCCCTGCGGTAAGCACTGTACAGATAGCCCGTTGTGCAGTTTTGTGCTTAACGCTAAACAAACAAGCTGTAGGTGATGTTATTGGTAAATACTCTTTGAGAGATGGAAATTCAACGACACTTATTTCTTTATATAATGTACAACCAGAATGATCGTTTATGCTGGTTGAATTTTCGCAGTCGAGTGTGGATGAAACTAAAACGTGACATTACGTTTTACGGTTGTTCGTTTATCTCACTTCTTATTTAGCCGTAATACAACGTTCACCTTACAAATATGTCAAATATAGCTAGTTTCATCTTAAAAGTTCAGCGTAAATCCCCTTACAGTAGAGCGTTTTGAATCAAAAATGTAAGCATTCCCAGGTGTAGTACCTATGGGATTTAGAGTCTATTTTACTTCACCTTACAGTAACTTAAATTAATTTAATATATGAATAATATTATGACATTTCGTCCAATTCGTTATTAGATATTATACGGCGGACCAACTGTTTAGATATTGGATATAGATGTTAAATATTATTTTTCTTTTTTATCAAAGATGAAATTGAAAAGAGAGTCTGTGATCTAGACGCCTAATACATTCTTTGATTGGCTGTACCCTCTGCTGTAAACTGCAGTTTCGCCTATTCAAGGCTCATCAGCACAGTAATGAGCCTTGAATAGGCGAAACTGTAGTTATAAACCTGGTAGAATTATTTTACCGTCTTTGCAAATAGTTTTTTTATTAACATTATATCATTTGTTATTTTCCAGCGCGTAACATTTCCACGCATTTAATGCTTAAGGATTAAAAGATACATATATATATATATACTTTCTTATTGCAAAATGGCTACTCTGGAATATGTTTACCCATTGTTTTACCAAATATTGTTTTAGTTATTACCAAAGACAATTCAAAACATGTTCATGTATACCACATTGTTCACCAGTCTGTAATCATACATTAATAACAACTGCTTTTACAGAAGTATATCCATAATTTATTAGTTTACAACACCGTTATAAAATATTTACCATGTTAAGCAATGTGGCTTCAGTGTGCTGGAAATAAGGTTTATAAATAAAAAATATTACACACATTACCACTTTTCCCATCTTCCTCAAAACTCGTAGTGTGTATATCGTCTTTATAAAATTGTAGTTACATTCATGTGTTACTGCACTGAATGTGTTTACACAATGAAAACCACTCAAAAACTTAGCCATACGTCGAGAGAGAGCTAATGTTGCACAGTCGTTAATCTAATAAACATCGTCTAAGGAAATGCCTGCATTGTCGTTGGTTTAGCTAGCTATCTTAAGAAGTATAGAAACTTAAGGGTCAAATTTCTGCGCATGGAAACGTTTAGACTAGCACTAAATAATGCAGCATAATGTCGTTAGGCTTAAAATAGATAGAAATGTTTTTTTAGCTATTTTGTATTTCTTTATTTTTAATTTAGCTGGAACTGTTAGTGTTCGCTGAGCATTTGCTGTGATAGCAATGTCCTACATATTTCTTATGTAAAAATATATCTTAAAGTCCTGAGGGTTTCAAATGATTTCAAACACATCATCTATATATATATATATATATGTGTGTGTGTGTGTGTGTGTGTATGTATGTAATTTTATGAGAAAAAACATGAGAAAAATGAAAAATAAATCGCATCCACACACCGTATATATATATATATATTCTCACATACACACACAAACAAATATATATGTGTTACTTGATTTCAGTATCCTCCGTTTTTGTTTCAGTATATATATATAAAGAGAGATATTCTAGCCAAGAAGTCTACCTTCTACCTAATTTCAGACACAAAGTGCAATCCCGAGAGCTGAAGCTCCTTAGCTATAACCTAAGATCAAGTAATCTGTGAAACATTCAAACACGAAACTCCTCATTGTAAACATACTTCAGCAACCCATTGAAGCCCTGAGAGTACACGTTTTTGATCTTTAATCTAAGTTCAGCTATTTGTTGAAACCTTGATGAACTGGGCCATCAAACACTCAATATTTTCAGAATTACCTATAATTTCTCGATTTCAGAACATCTTCTAAATACAATTTTTATATCATCACAATGAGCATGGCGATATATTTAACTACGTACTCAAAATTTTATTGAAAAATGTTATTCATATTTTATATGTCTTAGACAATTTAGAGAGTCATTAGATAAGTAAGATTTTATGCAAAATAAAGATACAAATACCCAATATTTGTAGTAAATACGAACTTAGCTGAATATGTCTGTTTCGTATGCGAATATGTTACCGTAACTTTAAGCTATTTTGAAACGCATGACTATCAAGCTGCCTAGACAAGATCACACGGAATAAACATTACACAAGATCCCATAGAATAAACATTACACAAGATCACATGGAATAAGTATTACACAAGATCACATGGAATAAACATTACACAAGATCACATGGAATAAACATTTCATACAAGATCACATGGAATAAACATTACACAAGAACCCATAGAATAAACATTACACAAGATCCCATAGAATAAACATTACACAAGATCCCATAGAATAAACATTACACGAGATCACATGGAATAAGTATTACACAAGATTACATGGAATAAACATTACACAAGATCACATGGAATAAACATTTCATACAAGATCACATGGAATAAACATTTCATACAAGATCACATGGAATAAACATTACACAAGATCATATGGAATAAACATTTTAAGTGATTGATCAACTTCAGAAAACTGACATAGCTCTACATATATATATATGTGTATTTATGAAGTAGCATAGTGATCGATATTACATATAAATAGCTATATATATATCTCACTATAGGCTGATGGCGCTCCATGTGTAGTATCTGTGAAGTGTAAATTTCGTCTACCTATTTACTGGATTTGTTTATTTGAAGTTAAGCACAAAGCAACACAGTGGGTTATCTGTGCTCTGCCCACCAAGGATATCGAAACCTGGATTCTAGCATTATAAGTCTGCAGACATACTGCTGTGCTACTGGGGTGCTTATTTATTGGAGAATTTGTTACTTGTATATTTCTTTTAATCTTTTTAAACGTTTTCCCACAAGGATAGCACGAGCACGTTATGTGTTTTAAGACTATAAAAAACTTCAGTTAGATTATATCTACTTTATAGCAAAAGTATTGTAATATAAATATTGGAAGCATTTTAAATAAGTATTTTTATATTTTCTTAATTTATGAAATTTAAATTAATATGTACGCATTAAGCAATAAAAGCAATGGGATGATTTTGCTGTTAAATGCCTGGTTTAATACTGGATAAAAGTGAATGTTAGTCGTGTAACGCGAACTGCTTCTCGCTTTTTTAACCCGTTTAAATCAGGATTAAAATTTCGCTAGAAGACACTTTAATAACTATTTAGATCACATGATTTAATATTAAATCTTCACCGAGGTTTTGTTTGATAATTTTCTTAGACTTAAATGACATTCAAAACAGCTGGTAACGTTGTTGTTGCTGTTTTAGCGCGTAGCTACACAATGAATTATCTGAGCTCTGTCCACTGTGAGGAATCGAAACTCGAATTATAGCATGGTAAGTCTATAAGCTTATCACTGACTAACAGGCTGACAGAGTTGGGACCGAAAGTCAAGTATTCGTTGTCTTGTCTTTATATTGGGCTATCAAGTGCGTTTTATATATAAACCACAACAGCCCTTTACTTAAAAACAAACAAACGTTATATAAGGTATATAGTTAGATTCACACATATATTAACCACGTAGTACTTATATTAGGCAGCTTTAAAGTCATACGATATCAGTTAAATTAAAATTTTAGTTGAATTTTTGGTGATTTTGGCATACGAAACAGTCATATAGTTTTTGAAACGTAATTGATACACAGATATACATGAGTTTCTAGGTGAGTGTTTTCGTTAGAATTTCTTCAAAACGAATAGGAGTTGATATATATATCTCACATACGTAAAAACATACTACTCTATGAAAGAGTAAATTAAATAGATAATTGAGGTTACTGAGGTACGTTCTAGAATAGTTTATGATTTTTGTATAAGGATATTGATATTCAATTTTGAAATATATTTAGAGTTTACATAATTTCGGAAAATTGAGAGATCTTTGAATTTTCCATGTGGTCTATTCGGAAACGTAAGCTTGTTATTGAATTTTCAAGAGATACAATAATTTTATTGGGGGGGGGGGTGACGATTGCAATTTTTCTTATAAAAACGTTTTTTCTTTGCAAAGAGTTAAATGAATAGATTTACATTTTGTGAAACGTTACCTTTTGTTTATTTCGAAGGATATTAGCATCTCGTGGTCCTTGGGCATTGCCTGGAGTCTGGTTTTGCCTCAGTCGTATACCCATTCGAATGTAAGCGTAGCTGATTATAAACAAAGGCACGAAGTACTGTAGGGACACCAATATGTGGTTGTATGTTCTCCAAGCCAGTGGCGGAATTCCAGAATTCTGGCAGAAAGGTTTAGTTTTGTTTCCAGTGACGGGGTCATTCTGCAGACTCACACGCAGAGCGACTGCATTAGGGACTCCAAGAGCAGCAGAAAAAGCCCAGATACCGAGTACGGCCACCTTAGCCCGAAGTTTGGACGTACGAGCTTTTAGCGGGGACATGACGGCTCTGTAGCGGTCAAGGGCGATGGCCGTAAGAGTGAAAATACTTACGTTAACTGACAGGACCTGGACAAATGGACAGAAGGCGCACATAAAGTTAGGCAAGACCCAGCGCTGAAGAAGAGCAGCCTGAAACTGGAAAGGAATAGAGAAAAGCCCAATAATGATGTCAGCGCAGGCTAGATTAGCAATGAAAAAATTGGTAACCGTCTGCATACGGCGGCTTGTGGCAACAATCCACAGTACGCAGAAGTTACCCACTACTGCCACGAGAGAAATTGACCCGTAGCCAATAGACAAAAGGACAATTATACCAGCTGGAACCTCATACAGATTATCATCTTGAAGAGAAAAATTTCTCATTGCACCACCGTTTTCTTCTACGTTAGAGTAATTTAGAAACTCTACCAATTGATGATTAACTGAACTAATATAATGTTCCATATCTTAGTACCACAAAACTTAAGTCACGTTGGCTGTTTCCGAGTTTCTGTTGACGCAACTATCTTGGGAAGCAGGAGACCAGAGCGACACCCTCAGCAGTGAGTGAATGGTTGTACCAAACCAGTGTCAAGAAACAAAGTGTAAGAAGCGATAACAGCGACTCACATATACCGTATTGACTAAGCTCTGAAACGCACTTCCGCTGTGACGGAAACGTTACCTCACTATTGGAATTAGATATACCTTTATATAGTAACTTCAACATGTTGGAAGTTACAAAAACACAAAGAAATGTTGCTGAAAAAAATAAGTAAGAATTAATGTACTTTAAAATATAAGATGTTACCTCTTTGTTTTGTAATTTAAGTGTTGCCTGGTGCCATTGTTGTTGTTGTTGTTGTTATTTTGTTTTCAAAATATAAATTGTAAAGTAACGTCGTTTCTTGAGTTTTCGTCGATTGTTTGTCGCTGATGCTATTAATTTTTTATGACCAAAGATTACTCAAAAACAGAATTTCATACTTTTGCCGCACTCATCATCAGTCGAATTACCGTTCTTTTTAAGTTGGGAAAGAAGAGGAAACTTCTAACTTCTTCAATTAATACTTCTGAATACTTTGTTCTGCTAAGAGTACTGTAGGAAAACTAACAAAGTAAAACACTCGCCAAGAAATCAATAAACATTATGATAATTCAATACTTTAAAATTTCCTTATGAGAGTACTTTAGCACAAATATAAGTAGTTTCTTCAATAATGTTTCTTACAGTGTATGGTATTAGCATAGGGTAAATATTTGTTTTTAGAAATCTTTTGCATAGGAACGATTATTATTTTTTCATTGAACATTAGAAACGGTTAAGTCACTTTCATATTTTGAAACTACTAAGACATTAACTGGCACTGAAAACAGCAAAACGTTTTTAATTTCTGTAGTTTATATTGGGGTATAGAAGACATATTAATACTAGAAATAAACGAACTTATAGATTTGAAGCTTTGTACTGGCAGCTTCGGTTTGTGTTTTAGTGAACGCTTTTGAAGAAGCTGTAAAGCGAAACGTTGAGGATCTAAGTAAATAAAAACAACATTTTCGTGTTATAAGATAGTTTATTCGTAGCGAAACGTTTTTATTCTTTTATAATGAAAAACCTATGAGCTTGCATGTATAACTATAATTTCTACCACGATGTTGCATATAAGGTACACTATATGCACGCTCTTTGAGTTAGAATGTGGGAGTTAAAAAGCAGAAGAGAATAATAGTTAAATATACGTTTTCTATAACTACTATATTACAAACACATGACATCTTTTGCTCATTAATTTTATAAGCATTTTGATGAAATTTTGTTCAACGGATTTAATATTTTAATTACTAAATGATATTAGTATTGGTTGGACGAACCTCATTGTGTCTTAAACCACTCATTGAATCAATTATTATTTAATTATACCAGAAATCTCATTATTTTAAGTAATATATGAACTACTGAACATTTTTTATTCCCAGAAGTCTAGTTGGAATTGAAGCAATTTATGACAATTACAGAGGCCCGGCATGGCCAGGTGGTTAGGGAGCTCGACTCGCAATCTGCGGGTCGCGGGTTCGAATCCCCGTCACACCG
>NW_013665700.1:96282-99368 GCF_000517525.1 Limulus polyphemus | reverse complement strand
ATTTTACTAGCTTGGTTATTTGAAAACTGAAAAGCTGCGATCTAATATTTTTAGTTACCTCCACCCCCAACCACTAGACGGTCCTAACAATATTTTATAGGTTTCAGATCTGGGCTTTGAATGTCATTAAAAGACGTTGTTTTGTTAGTCTTAAACCAGATATGAACCGTAAACATTTTGGAGACAACAGTTATTATTCCACAAGATACTCGATTTCCCTGTCGATATTTTAATGCTTACTGATTTTATAGAAATAAAAATGGCCATGTGTCCGAGGAAGAAGATTTAATTCAGTCTTTAAAAACGACTCACATTTATGGAGAGGCCATTTCACAGAAAGCACAGTTTGTGTTCAATCGTTTTGTCACGTCTATAAATGCAGTAATAATACCATAGTTAATTTATTAAACTATTATTTCATGACTCTAATGTGATTAGTTTTTGTTAGTTCCAGTAAGAATGAATAGTTTCATGCACACTAATTTGTAGATTACAAGAAATTACGAATATTTCAACTACTCACACTTACGGAGAGCACATTCCCTCCATCATTTGTGAATATCTCGAAGCTACGTTTCGCTCATTATTCTTAGTTAAGAATATCACATAAAGACCAGAACCTTGTTGACATGTTCACTGGCACCATTCGATCTGATTTCGTATGCTTGACTGTAGAGATTATCACACGTCACTGTCTAGTACCAAAATAGTGAAAGAATAAACTGGCTAACCAACCATATGATACATCAGGGACAAGGACAAGCTTCAGTGATGGATTTCAACGCTTACCTATTCACAAGACATAGGAGTCAGCTGTGAAGCACATCGATGTGTAGAAATTGGGGAAACATTCTCAACCACTCCTTGTAAGCATCATGCAGCATTTATATGCTGGACAATTTAGGGCATACTATGAAGTTTGGTGGAAATAACAATACAGAAAACTCCAACTGTTCATAATTAGTAATACTAATATAATAATACTGAAAACTCCAACTTTTGATAGTTAATTAGGTTGACATAACAACACTGAAAACTCCAACTGTTCATAGTTAGTAATACTAATATAATAATACTGAAAACTCCAACTTTTGATAGTTAATTAGGTTGACATAACACTAATGAAAACTCCAACTGTTGATAATTAGTTAAATTAATGTAACAGCACTGAAAACTTCAACTTTTGATAGTTAGTAAGATTGATCTAACAATACTGACTGAAAACTTCAACTTTTGATAGTTAGTAAGACTAATATAACAATACTGAAGACTCCAACTGTTGATAATTAGTTAAATTAATGTAACAACATTGAAAACTCCAACTTTTGATAGTTAGTAAGGTTGACATAACAATACTGAAAACTTCAACTTTTGATAGCTAGTTAGGTTGACATAACAATACTGAAAACTCCAACTGTTGATAGTTTGTTTGTTTGTTTGTAATTAAGCACAAAGCTACACAATGGGCTATCTGTGTTCTGCCCACCACGGGTATCGAAACCAGATTTCTAGCGTTGTAAGTCCGCAGACATACCGCTGTACCACTGGGGGGCTTGATAGTTTGTAAGGTAACTCCAGCTTTGTCAATGTTCTGAGCTTGATATGTTGTGATTTTGTATATTGATTGTGAGTTGTAATTACTTGCAAAACGCATTCCAATAATTCATTGTTTCCTAATTTATTCTGTCCAATACAAATTATTTACTGTTTAAAATAAAGGTTACGTACGAACGTTTGGTGCTTTAAAAGTAAGATGTTTTAAAAATCTAGCTTTTATATCATTCTGACTAATTCGTACATGTAATATTGAATTGTCAGAACTAAATTGTCAAATAAATTTTGTACAGAAAACTAACTTAAGGAAACAATTGTGTGTTGGAAAGGATGTTTTCGTACCTTATTAAGCAAATCCATGGCACCTAAGCAAGCTAATTAGGAGTACAACGACCTAAAGAAGATACACAAGATATACGACTGACGTTGTTTTTTTTTCTAATTTAAAATAACTTCAAAGTTATATTAGATTAGTAAGCAAACATCAGATTACCTCGTGTGAAACTCAACTAATCTACATATTTTCTTCAGACCTATAAATCGAAATATTTTGTGTCCCTTTTAAAGTTTTAAAGGTTATTAATAATTCAAAAAGCATAATATTATATAAGTAAGGCACTTTCGTAATAAGTCAACTCGGGTTTTAATTTGAGAGCGGTAAGAGCGTATGACGCATAAGAATGTTTATTGTGACAAATAGACAATTCTGTAATAACTAAATAAAAATTATAGAATCTAGTCGAGCCACCAGGACCTTGCGTTAGTTGTCATCATATTAGTTAAAATATAAAAATTTTTAGTGAACCTCAAATGCATTTTAGTGTGAGAATATAAAGGAGAAAAAGAATATATATATATAAGGTTTAAATTATAACCGCCTTAAAAGGAATATACTTGTATTAAAAATAAAAAAAACTAGTCGACACTGTAATAAGGAACGTGAAACATCCTAGAACAGCAAATTAACTGTCTTGGAAACAACCTTGTGTTGAAATAATTTCAGCAGCATCATGAAATCAGTTGCTCGGTAAAATGTAGTAATGATTAAATCCTGCAGAGTGAACGCACTTCAAAACTTCAGATATAGTAGTTTTATACTGTTGAGGTTATGGTATTGAAAATGTACTGTTCCAAGATTAAAGTAAAATGAACATGTCATTAGTCAGAACTTTTGATTAAAATGATGCCAACTATTTAGGTCAGAACTGAAAAGCAGCTTACAAATTAATTAAGTTAAATCCTTATAGCAAACTAATTAGGAGCATTTAATTTTGAAACTCATTACACAAGAAAATTCTAATTATAAAAATTAGAAAGCAGTGAATCACCAGTTGCTACTCTCACTTCAATATTTTCTGTAACGTTTCAAAATTGACTTTTTTTTTGGAGCATAATAGTGAGAAACAAGTTTATGTGTTTTACTTGAGTTACCAATTGTTGTGTAAAAATATTCATACTAGCTTTGTATTTGTTTTTATAAGAATTGTTTGTTTGTTTTGAATTTCGCGCAAACTTCACGAGGGCTATCTGTG
>NW_013665700.1:90221-96145 GCF_000517525.1 Limulus polyphemus | reverse complement strand
ACCAACAGATAGTGGGATTGCCCGTGACATTATAACGCCCCTACGGTTGAAAGAGCGAGCATGTTCGGTGTGACGGGGATTCGAACCCGCGACCCGCAGATTGCGAGTCGAGCGCCCTAACCACCAGGCCATGCCAGGCCAGTTTCATGAGGAACAATTGCTTTTCGAGAAGAAAATTATTTCTAAAACAAACAAACTGATCTGACGTATAATAATCACATATAGTATTTATACAAAAAACAAAATAAATGGTAATTCTGATAGAATATGTACTCGGTTAAAGCGTTTGCAGTAATTCTGACTAATGTAAAACTTTCGTGGCAAAACACGATGCATTAAATACTGAGATATTGCACGTTCAGGTAAAAGAGAATATAAAACTTAATGCTTTGAAATAACAGCGAAAAGGAGAAGAAATTCACAGAATAAATCACTAACAGATTAATTTTAACTGTTGATGAACATGTAATAAGTTTCCAGATGATCATGAATGTATAGAACAAATAATGATAACAATAATCAGCTGATGAATGATGTGAGGCCATGCATTGATTAACATTTTCGCTTCTTAACTACTACATGAAAATAAACTAGAGGAATAACTAATTAAGGAACAAAATGTCATTAGGCATTTGATGACAATTTCTGGTGAATGGCAATCTGAGAACAAAACACCTTCAATTAATGAAAGACAAGGGAACACTTAGTCATTAGAGTGTCGAAACCAACTAAAGTTTATGCATCTCATATACAGATTCTAAATATTATAACGCAGTTAAGGGTATACTTTAAAATTTAGATCATTTTTCTCAATTTACAGTGAATCTATTAATTTCGCTTTCAAAAAAAAAATAAAAATAATAATGCATTAGAGTTACGTTCTGGTTAATTCTTGTTTAAGTACCGCAGAACTATATTTCTATAGACATACCGTTGTTTTTCTATGCGTGACTTATGGTCATGAAAAATCTATTTAAATTTAGGACGTTTTTCATTCACTCCTAATTCGATTTCTTTCTACACGGTAAAATGCTGTACACAAAGAAAACAATTGTAAACGTGTCGAGTGCTAACGATTAATAAACGTAATACGTTTCTGTGCACGTTATTTATATTCTGGTTGCTTTTAACGCATCAAAATAGTTAAGAAAAAATATTGTCCCAAAAATTTGCAGGGACAAGAAATTAGTCTGGAACAGGGAACCTTGTAATGTTTGAACCCTGTTCGAGTTAATTTTTGCTGTACATTTCATTATATAGCTAACTCCTCGCGACGGTGTACATAACACGTTGATAGTTCAAGGAATCTTTGTATGGTGGTTTTGCGATTGAAATTCCAGGGTTCTCAAAATTCATGACTCATGAACGATTACACAGAAATTGGTGAGCTGTAGCATCACAAATGTCTTATCTGTTCTCGTAATTCTCTACACGTTTACCAACTTCCAGATAGTCACATAAGAAGGGCGACTTTTAAATAACCCTGTAGTTAACTGCTTTACAGAAGGCCTAAGTTTGCATCCCCAAAGAAAAATTTATATATTGAGATATGAGCTAAACTAATCAAGGAATAATTGAATAAAAAAAAATGTATAAAGCACTAGAGCCAGGGGCTGGGTCTAAACTCCCTTTGTATAGATATATTGATTGATAGCTAATTCTGAATTTGAAATATAGACAAGAAAGTGTTAATTAAACTAACCTTCAAGTAACTTAATTATGGTCCCCAAACTCTTTGAATTTTTGTAAATACATCTAAGGCAGCTGTAATTGAAAGTGATATTTTGCTGAAAGTATTTTATAGCTCGTCCCTTGCGGACACTAGTTTCATAAGATTAATAGATACTTCTATTCTGAATAACGTGATGGAATAAATTACAATCGACATCGCAATTTTCTCATGTCATCGAAAGAGACACTGACATAAATTAATAATATCGGTAGCCAGTGGATTAACTTAATAAGTTTTTCCTGAGAATTTTGCATATTGAATAGATGTAATTATCACATACAGTAAACACTTCATGAATGCAAACATAATCATTTGTTTAATTTATTTTAGTATAGGCTTAATGCATTTAGGTGTATCAGCGGTAATTCTGAGAGTTTCTAACACTAAAAATCTGGTTCCGATACCCGCGGTGGGCAGAACTTTGTGCTTAGCTGCAAACACGTAAAATATATACCTGAAACAAATTTTAAGATATTGAACACAAGGTGGGCTGCCGGTCACAGGCACCCAAAGCCTCGAGGGTGTAATGCAGTTTTTTGAGTCGATAATGGAATTGGATTTCACTTCTATAACGCGCCCTCAGCTAAAATTGTAGAGCGTGATCAGTTCCACGGCTCAGATCTTAAGTCCTGTGATCCATAACCCAACCACGGTTCAAAACAAAAGCACTAAATGTTTTCAGAGTACTTTGGTATTTGATGACTGCTTATAATTTTGATGAAACTTGCTCAGGTCAATGTTCCTTTACAAGTACAACACATTTCAGCCCAAAATTGGAGTGGTTTTATACATTAATACATTAATAATTCAAGTGTGTTGTCCTAGCCCGAGAAACAATTAGCCACTAAGAGCAAGCCAGCAAGTGTTTTGTCAAGGAAGAAAACGAAATTGGTTGTTTATAATGAAGCACATGGATAATCAAGCAACAACAAAAAAATAACATTAATATTTTTATCTAAATTTTTAAATGCACTGACAAGTTAAATTAGCAGCCAAAAATCAGATTAATGTAAATTAGAGGACATGAATAAAATACAAAGGCAAATTACACAATAAGTCATTGAATATACAAGGAAACTAGTAGCTAAGATAAAGAAAACAAAACGAAGACAGTCAAATAGATAAACTGATAAATATACCGAAAGGTTAAGCTTAATTCAAATGTAATAGAAGAAAGCCCAAAAGACTCTTTTGAGATTATGCTGTTTGGTTCAAATAAAGTAAAATTTTAATATTATGTACTCAACCCTCTATAATACCTATAATTAATAATGTAACCAGAAAAGAAAATATGCAAGATAATTTCCTTGAATGTATAGCCCCCCCCCCCAGTGGCACAGCGGTGTGTATTTCGATACCCTTGGTGGGCAGAGCACAGATAGCCCATTGTATAGCATTGTGCTTAATTACAAACAAACAATTGAATTTATAATATAAATATATATATTCAATAGTACAATATTATAGAAGCATACAAAGATACAATATTATTTAAGTGTTCCAATAAGATTAAGAGTCACCAATAAAACTGAAACTGGCAATTAAACAGTTCTAAACTAAGCTGTAAATCATCAGAAATTACAAAATAAGAAATACGCTATAAAGAGAGAATTACATTATACCTCAAACTGAATTGTTTGTTTGTTTTTTAATTTCGCGCAAAGCTACACGAGGATTATCTGCGCTAGCCGTTCCCTAATTGAGCAGTGTAAGACTAGAGGGAAGGCAGCTAGTTATCACCACCCACCGTCAACTCTTGGGCTACTCTACCGTCACATTATAACGCCCTCACAGCTGAAAGGGGATTCAAACCCGCGACCCTCAGATTGCGAGTCGACCGCCCTAACCATGCCGGGCCTAGTATACAAGGAGAAAATGTATGAGTAAAAGTTTGCACACTTTGATGCCGTAACCACTTACCCATGATTCATAAGTCTTCAGCTACCACCTGTTACACATTACAGTCTTTCTTACCCCACTTCCAGAAACTACACGTGAAAAAAAAATCAATTTCATACTGAACCAGAAACTCTGAAGAGGGAAACGAAGGTTTGATAAAAATCTAACTTATGAAAACTGTTACGATGCCGTATTTTTTTAATATTTTTTGTAAAACTTATTTGTAAGGCGCTGCAGGTGTATCGCCTGATGAATGACGTGTACTAACAGTTTTTAGCACACGCGCTCTCTGTAACGAGTTTTTTGGATTTTATATAAGAAGTCTCAAGTGGCCATTTCAGACAGAGATTTCTGTATCAAATTTGAACGAAATTTTGAACCTAGATATTAATCGTAGTTTTTTGTTATAAGCAATCATTAGCTTTTTGTTTACGAATCTAAAAGAGCTTGTGAAGTTAAAGAATTAGTCTTAACTTTTGTAAGCCTTGCGCTTTTTGAGAACTGTTGAAACCCGTTTTTTGAAAATATCGCCAAGTTTTGGTGCAGTTGACATTGGAACAGTGACCTTTTTGTAACCGTAAATCTACCGTGAATCTGTAAAGATAAGTTTACAACCTGGAGCTGAATTTCGACATATTACGTTTTGAAGTGATTACGTTTAATTGGAGAGACAGTTCCTACGTGGATCTACCAAAAAAAAAAGAGTGATTTGTTTTTGTATTGTACCCTTTTGTAAATTAATGCATATAAGTTAATATTTGATGTTTGTGTATTTTATAATATATAATATATCTTTAAAACTACAAAAGTACAGAATTGTCATTTTTTTTTGTTTTTACGTATTATACAGTACGGTAGCACGGGATCGTAACAGAACACAAGATATGAGTTTATATCCATATATTTTTCCTGATTATCCTCGAAGGAAAACAGAATTGCAAAAACGAACAAAATAGCAAATCTGTTTATACCCAGACGAACTTAAGAGCATTGAATTTATTCTTATAAATTCTATAAAAAAGCAGACATAAAACGGAAGGTGTATAAGAGATGGAGCTTTAAGTCCTTATCTTACTTACATGCAGTGCTTTTTATTATTACAGAAGGTAAAACATTCATGATATTCGTTGAATAGGAAGAAATTGATATTTTTTTAAACTTATTTCCTGAGATTTAACCATTTAAAATACATCACATTTCACCATTTTCTTTCAAGCAGAATGTAAATATTAAAGAGTAAAGTTCCACATATTGTAATCTAAGGGTAGCTTCGCGAGAGCTTTTGTAACCATCGTCTTGTTTGCAGTCAACCAGGTTATATAAAGCAGTAGGGAATATTTAAGTGATCTCGCTATTTTTTTTTTCAGTTAACTTTTAACAGTTAGTTCATATGGAACAGTGGTGACCAAATTCGTTTAGTCTGAGGCTCCCTTGATGTGAATAAAAACGTTTGAGTCCCCCAACCTATAAAAATGCCTTAAAATATGATTTTAAAAGGTACCCCCCCCACTACTTTAGCATGATAATTGAAAAAACAGTGCCGTAGTAAAAACGATAACATTTCCTTTCGACATACTGTATCACTTAATTAATTCATTTTATCGGCTTATTGTTTTAAAAATTAAAATTAATTCGGCATCTTTGTTTTCGGTCCATTATTTGGCGCCCCCCCCCCCCAGACAAAGCTTCACGGCCTCCAGGGTGGCCGCGGATCCCACTTTGGAAAACACTGATATGGAACATCAGTCTTTGTTGGAACTGCTCTGATTGACTCCTTTAAAGCAACCCCATGCCGGACATAGGACTTGTTATTTTCATAATAAAGGGCCAAATTATTTCCACATTTTAGTTAATTAATAATAAATACGTATTCTATTACTATAATTCTAATAAATATATAAGCGTAGGATACGTTCTAGATAGCATAGCTCACAAAATAGTTTTCGTTCAATGCAACACCGAGAAATACAAAAATAACTAATCCTAAAAACTTTACATATAACAGGGGTATACTTTACTAACCATAACGCTAGATTAGCGGAATGATCAAAGATCTTTCTTGAACTAAACTTTCTTGATTATAACGGGATGACAAAACATTTTGACACACAGACATCCGTCATTGTAAATTCACAAGAACTGTTGATCAAATTCCTTAACTACTTATTTTATTATGTAGACCTTGATTAAAGGAAACCAAGATATATTTATCATTTCCTCGCATATACTTAGGTGATATATATATATATATATATACACTGAGTTGGTCACAAGTAAATAGACACCTAATTTT
>NW_013665700.1:62126-89221 GCF_000517525.1 Limulus polyphemus | reverse complement strand
GTAAGTCAAGAAACAACCAAAAATACCAACTTCGAAGAGCGATCTACTCCAAGTTTTGAAGCAAGAGTGGGCGAAAATCCCACAATCTAAAATTGACGAGCTGATTCTCACGATGCCCCAAAGGATCAACGAACTCCATGAAACGAAAGGAAGATCTACTAGATATTAATTAAATTATAAATATATCTATTCATGTGAATATAACTGAAAAATTTATTTTTTTTCTGAAAAGGTGGTGTCTATTTACTTGTGACCACGCTGTGTATATTCTTCTCACTTTCTTTGTTTTAAAAGGATATTTTGGTATCAACTTCATTTTATTTTTTCGAATGTAAGATACGTAGCAAACATATACAGAGTATAAGAGGGTTATAATTAATTATTTACAATACAAAGGAATGTTTGATGTCTTGGGATAACTATGGTAACATATGTTTTCTGTCTACTTACAATTTTTGCGAGGTCTGTTAGCAATTCATGGCATATTACGCCTTTCTTTAGGAAAGAAACTAAGAAAAATTAACTTGGGTCGAGAGCTGCCAAACAAAAATTTCAAAGTACTGGCTAATATTAAAAACACATAAAACCTAATTTTGTTTATGAGTGTCTATGTAAATATAATAGTACTATCTGTTGTCTGTCCATGTAACTACTTCGCAGGGTGTGGATGGGTCTTCACCAAAATTGGTATGGAGGTTCATTAAGTACATGCGGGGGTATATACAAATTTTCGGTTTTGCGGTTTTATGGGCGTTTTTCTCCTTTTCTACCACTACTTCGCCCTCTGTTGATGGATCTTCACCAAATATGGCATGAAGGTTTGTTGGATTGATGCGGAGCTACATGCAAACTTGTGTTTTCATATTTTGGGTTTTGCAGTTTTTATGGGCGTTTTTGTGTTTTTACAATTACATATAAGGGAAGCAGCTTTCCATGTCCTAAGATAATCTTTCATTAATCATGAATTTACATATCTTCCGTCCAGGGAATGGGTTCTATAGCTTATTATAGAATAAATTTCTCAAAAGACCAGCAACAAACTGGAATAAAAACAAATAGGAAATTGGTGACAAAGATCACATGACTTGCTATGCATGTTCTATCGAGATAAACACATTCTCAACTACAGTTCTTCCATATAAGGAAAAGGGGTAGGCAGAACAATGTTCTGTCGAAACATGTAGTATGTTCTACCATCAATAAAATTCTTCCATATGCTTATATTTCGTAGTTTACCCACCTATTATTATATTAACATAACGTGCTTCTTTAATCAAGTAAAAAGGGCGATACCAAAATTAAATGTCTTACATAACTTGTAATATATTTGTGTCATTCCACAAATATGTGATATTACAGTTCCTTTCTCTGCGCGACTTAGCTGTGGTCACCAAGAAAGAAATTTGTTTACACAATTAGCCAAGATGGCTTGAAATTCAATGATGTTTCATACGAGAAAGTATAAGCCAAATCAACTGCTTAAACTATTTTTTTTTAGATACAGGTAATTCTATTAACAGTCATAAACTTTAAAACAAACCTCTGAATCTGTTTCAGTAACGTTACAATTTCCTTCACTTTACAGAGCTTTTTTGTTTGTTTGTTTGAAGTTATGCTCAAAGCTACACAATGGGCTATCTGAGCTTTGCCCACCACGGGTATCGAAACTTAGTTTCTAGCATTGGAAGTCCGCAGACATACCGCTGTGCCACTGGGGGGCCTTTACAGCGCATTTGAAAAATCATAATTAAGAAATTTAAAACAGAAGAGCTCAAAAATGTAATCTTAAGAATCAATGAAGATAAAATTCATAAATCGGGCTCAACTGTAATATAATCACACATTGTTGCCAACCAAAGTGCATTTGAGTTTGACAGCAAAATGTATCTAGTTTCACATAAGCATCAAACAGCTTTTATCTCATTCAAAAACCAAATAAACAAATGCTATTATCACTACATTTCGAAATTCATCTTTCGAGTTGCTATTCAAAAACAATAATATATTTTTGAAATTACTTTGGTTCATTGTTATAAAATAAATTTGTCAACCTAACTAGCCATAAATATGACTATATATATATTAAAACTTTGGTGAAAATTAAATAAAACTTTAGTTTATTGGTTTCCGTCTGTGCAAATAGGGTAGTAATAAAATTGAAATTAAGATGGGTATTTGGAAGTGTCCTCAGGGCGAACCGTGTAATATGCGAGAGAAATATTTTGTACATATACATATATGCATAGGAACCATTGGCTTGTGAAAATGCCTCTAGGAGTGTTGCTCCAGCAACTGTTCGATCTTGTCACCATCATATTCGATTAATACTTTCCTGCAGTACTTAACATCTTTCCAGAAATTGCACGAACCTCTAACGCAATAACATTCTCCAACTGAGAAACGGTTGTTGTGCTATAGTGTTGAACCGTTTCTTGCGAAAGGCCTATGCACAATAATACGTCTACAAAGGTGTCCACTGAAATTCATGGATGTCCTGGTTTCGCACGACCGACTAATCTTTCTGTGTTTAGAAATATTTTAACTGATCTTCTGACAGCAACAGCCGCACAAAGTCCACATCTTGTGTTGATTCTGTGCTTTATCAATAGTGAAACTATTCTGATAGTACATCTTCAACAAATGATCCATGCTTCTAATTAAGTTTAACATTGTGATGTGCTGCTTACGCCAGAATAACTGTTGTCTGTTCTATTCTGTTATTTTGTACTAGTCTAGCTTGCATATCCCCTTGTGCTATCATTTCTCGGATCCAGTGGAACACACTTTTTACGAGCGTTTGTGCATGTAGACAAAACATTTCACTCATATTTTATACGGTTCGATCTATAGACTATTCCAAGTTTTTATTAACATTATAACTACTTGTTTGTTTGTTTGTAATTAAGCACAAAGCTACACAATGGGCTATCTGTGCTCTGCCCACCACGGGTATCGAAACCCGGATTCTAGCGTTGTAAGTCCGCATACATACCGCTGTGCCACTGGAGGGCAACATTATTATTACACGGTATTACTGTTGTAATTTATGCAAATTTAAATGTACCTTTAATGAAACCAATAACAACTTATTTTCACATGTTAAATATCTATCCTAATTACGCTTATAATAGATCTAATAGATCTCGTAATTGCTCAGGTATCTATTAAGGAAACCGTGGTTTAAAGAGTTATTTTTGAGGAAATTCATGATATAAAAATGATGTTATGCTAGTTACTCGGATGTATCGAAGATAGCTTCATAATTGTAATATTTCTTAATACCGGATCGCATGAAGGATGCCGTGTTTTATTTTTTTATGAGCGTTCCCAAAACACCATTCAGTTAATAAATTCAAAGAATGCTTGTTGAATAGGTCGTAAACTATAAGATAACAACGTGCTAGCACTTTTTTAACGAATTCCGATACTTAAATCAAAGAAATAGAACCAAAAAAAAATAGGCAAAACGATACTGAGTCTTGGCGTTCTTATATCATGTTTAGTAAAGAAAAATAATTCGAATCTTTTGTTTTTGTTTTGTTTTACGAAAGATTTGTTTGTTGACTTTCGTTAAAACTAATCGAGAGCTATATGTGTTAGTCGTCCCTACTTTAAAAGTGATAGGTTAGAAGATCTTTCCACCCACGCCAACTTTTCGCCCACTCTAATCCAATGGTTTCCAAACTCTTTTAGTATGAAGCTCCCCTTGATGTGAATAAAAAAATTTTGACGCCCCTAACCTATAAAAATGCCTTAAAATGTGATTTATCAATTTTACAAAAATACTAATGAACTTTAATGATATCTATTAAGTACTTTTTCCATTAAATTGTAGGTTTGTAATTTAATGTGGCTTTTTTATCAATTTATATATATTATAATTAGACAATTAGCAGTTTCTTATGCTTGGGTTAAACTTATAGATTGATGAGCAATTAAATACGCGCTTAATTTTATGTAAGGTTATCTTATTTTCGTTTTAAAATATGAAACAATCCTGTAATTTAATTAATTCAACATATGTTTTATCAGCTTATTGTTTATTTAGAATTAAAATTAATTCAGTATCTTTGTTTTCGGCCCATTTTTTTTTTTGCCACCAGAAAAAGCTTCAGAGCCCCCACTTTGGGAAACACTGCTCTAATCGAATATTGGAATTCACTCCATATTATAACTCCCTCATGGCTGAAGAGGGGGGAGAGCATATTCTTTAATGGTATTTGTTTACATACAAAATAAAACTTCGATAAACTCACACGGGTAATTGAATGCAAAGTTCGTAAATCCACGCACTGTTACAGAAAAGGGTTGATTTGTATATGTATATAAACAAATGTTCAGAGTCCTCCCATTGGCTCAGCAGTTAGTCTGAAGGCATATAACGTTAAAAATCGGGTACAGCTAGCTCATTCTATAGCTTTGTGCTTAATAACAAAGTAATGAGTGTCTCTTCAGAGAAATTCTGTAAAAACATTCTTCAGTATTTCAAAAAGAAATCATAATATCATAAGGAGGGATACATTCTTATGCCCCTCTCTTCTTCTTGTTTCCAATAATTATAATTGTGCGCTACTACTTTAGTTATCGGTCGAGTGCGTATGTGTTGGTCCAGCATGCTAAGATAACTTCCTAATTTGTCTTATTTAATTCTCCGTTTTTATTGTACGGAGTTTAAAGGCTTAACATTACAGAAAATCCTATTTTGGCCTACAGTTCTTTTATGAGACTTAGCATAAAGCTATCGTAAGATAACTTACATAGTTTGAGACTTGCGTTTTTCTGAGCTTGTACAAGAGTCAAATCTCAAAAGATTTTTAAAAGTTAAGGCATTAGACCTGCCATTCCTTTATATATCGACCAATCAAGATGAGACTTTGTACGAAGACACCTAGCAAAAAAATTCCTTAGATTGAAATAAACAGATTCGGGGTTTGTGCTTTTTCCTAGATTATATTGAGGTAAAAGTTCAAAATATTTCATAGAATTAGTTGTTGTTTTTTGTCTTGCCATTTCTTTATGTTTCACCATTCTAGATAAGACTTTCAAAAATATATCTTGCGACAACCCCATAGATTGAAGAAGAAACATAAGATTTGTGCCTTTCTTGCGGTCTTACATGGTTATAATGTCAAACACTACCAAAAGTTAGGAGTTTTGGCCTGACATTCCTTTATATTTCTAACAATATATATATATATATATATGTATATAATATATGTATATATGACACTTTGTTCAAAGATACCCCTGGCAAAAACTCCCACAGATTAAAGTAGACATATTTTGGATTTGTGCCTATCTTCTGATTTTACAGGGGTCAAAAGTAAAACAAACTGCATTGTCTGCGTAAGTAAAGGTTACAGGGGCTGTTGTTAATAGTGCTTTTATTTACACAATGCATGAAATAGTATACACCATGTCATATAATATGTCCCATTTGCCTTAATATGAATATATTGGGGGGAAGGGCAATTTGAAAATACTAAAATAAGAAGAATTTTTCACTCGAGTGTGAAATTTTGGTAAATTTCTAAATTTTACATTATATCATTATACCTTTTCAACACCCAATTTGTTTGAGGTGTCGAGGTAGGGCATGGAGCAAAAAAAGGTTAAGAACCACTAACCTAAAGTAAAATTGTGAATGAATCTTTTTGTTTTTTATCCAGAAACTGACTGGTCAATATATTATAAGGTCACAGTTTAATATGTCCAACACAACTTCTTCACAAAGAAGTAGCAGGTTGATATTGTGTTAAGTAACAATATCCTGAAGTATATATATGCTGTATTTTATGTCTTCAGCTCCTTCCTTGAATATCATTCTTAATCTAAAAATCTACCGTATTCTAAGTATATTATCGAATAAATTGGATTGAACGGAGACATTGCATTTGCTTGCAAATGTTGACCTTTCTATAGTTGAAATCCTAAGTAAATCCTAAAGAGAATCTTTGAGAAATTACATGAAAGAGCTTTGAAAATTATAAAGGTCTCCAAACAAATTTAATAGAAAACCAAAGGGAATATTGTATTAGGGTTTACATAGGAATATTGCATAAAAATGATTATAATTCATGTAAATTTAGATAAATGTTTTTGTTTGTTTTCGCGCAAAGCTACACAATAAATTCTCTGCACTCTGTGCATCGCAGGGAATCAAAATCCGGATTTTAGCATTATAAGTCCGAAATATTATTGTTGATTTGCCAAGAGAATTCAGAGGAATGAGGTTTCTGTATTGAAGCCCCCAGTGACACAGCGGTATGTCTTCGGACTTACAATGCTAGAAACCGGGTTTCGATACCCGTGGTGGGCAGAGCACAGATAGCCCATTGTGTAGCCTTGTGCTTAACTTCAAACAAACAAAACTGTATTGAAATATTCCATGTATAGTATTTCTTTAGAAAACGTATCTATTGAGTATAGGTAATCATAAGAAATTCTTTAATAAACTATGACCATAAAAAAAGATTTTGCAAACGTTCAGTAGTAAACCAAGAAAAGAGTTTACAGAAAATTTGTAGCTATCAGCTATAAGAATGTGCACAACGATACTGTCTGAAATGTAAAATCCATTTCCTCACAATGATAACAAATCCCATACCATGATCAACTGAGAACTGCAATTTCGAATTACGTCATTTCTCATCATCCTAGTTATATCAACGGTAGGATTTTATCTAAATGTACATTATATGTTTTTAGGTGTGTAAAACAGCCTGGTGTTGATTTTGCTTAACGCAAACTTTTATATTCTAACTTTTCAATTTAGATTTTGCACTCAAATAATAATACAATATAGCGAACATAAATCCGAGTGCTTAATCTTATTAATAAGACAGGTTGCCTTAGCCTGTTTCGTTCTGATAGAGTATAAACATGCGTGCGTTGAAATAAAAAAAACCTCTACAGGATGCTGCCTAAAGCTACCCCTGGAAATAAAGGATTTTTTCCATATAATTCATAATCAGTAATCATTTATTACAAAATTTAAGGAAACATATTTGTATTTACTTTATTGATATATCAACTTACTTTGAAATTTACAATAGCGTCCAAATATGAAGTCTTGATAGCAGGTAAAGTTTCTTACACAATACTTTTATGCAAAATAAATTGTTGGGCTCATATAATACTCAGTGCTCTAAGGTTTAATGAAACATATAGAATTATTACTTACTTTTTGTATAAATCTACCAAAGAAGGCAAACATTCACCAGCGAGTGCAATATTTCTACTCTCATCCACGTTATTCGATAAAATACTCAGAATAAGGTAGTTTTGAAGGAGTAATGGTATTCAAGGCAGAGGAAGGAGGTATAACTTATAACATATACATTTCAGAGAGATAGACACTTACTCCTTTGTGAGAAAGACGTATTGGATCATACTCAATTGTGACTTTATAGTATATATATATATATATATATGTTTCCGCGTTAAAATATTCATTGACAATGGCAAAACTTTACAGGAATTTTTTGGCAACATAAGGCCTATTCTTTGAGATGGTAACTGTCACGAGGTATCGTTGTCACAAGGTATCAAGGTTGATCGAAATATAAAGCAGTAGCAGGCCACAATATTTAATAATGTTTGACCTATTGCCTCTCTAAAATCGGAACAGAGTATATGTCTTCCCACTTTTTAGCCAGTCTGTCCGGATATAAAGGAGAAGAACAAAGATAACAAAGAAGAAAAAAAAACTTAGAAAATACAAATGAGAGGACCGCATGAGGGAATATGATAAATATGCATTTACCTTAAAAGGGGATAGATCGTAACTGATTGATGTATTATGAGAAAAACGGTGTAAGCAACTTTTAATTTCGAATATGCGTTGCGCCTATATTTTCTTAGTTTTGTTTTAGTTTTACAGAAATTACATACAAATGGAGGGTTTGGTAAGGATGTACATAAAGTAAATTTGATTTATTTACATATAAAAAGTACATCGAATGGTATCAGTATCTTGTACATGTTTTTACTGGATTTGATTTCGGAGATGACGTTTCGAAATATAGGCAGAAGACAGTCACAAAGTCCGAAACGTCATTCCAGACAGAACCAAGTAGAAGAGAGAAGCAGTCTGGAGAGAACTGTACAACATGCGTACGCGTTTCTTGTATGCATAGGGTATAATAATTACTGATCAGTATTATATTTCAGTGCTAACGAGCTTGAAGTACAGTTATTTTATGTCTTGCGAATGTATTATTTTCTCTAACTATTCGGTATGATATTTGCGAATAATCAACTTATTTATTTTCCTTGTAATTGATTTGCCAGTAATTATTGTTTCCTTCTTAATACTCTTCACTTTTTAATGTAAAACAAATAGTACATTTGTGCAAGATGTAATTTCTTATAACCTTCAGCTTAAGTAATAGTCAGATCACTTTGACCGCGTTGTGTTCAATTATCATTAAAAACAAGTAGGGTTAAAATCGCATTTCAACAAGTCATTAGGATAAATTGTAACTGATTATTATACTTGTATGGACTGCAACAAGCAATTGCTGTCCATACCAGTATACTCATCACGAATACTCTTACCTAAACAACCTATCAAAGAAATTAATAGTGGTTAAAAGTACTCGATGCTGTTAGGAATATCAAAGATAAAAGAGACAATTATTTATTTAAGTATGCAACTAGAGAGGAAAAAGAATCGTCTATACAACTCAGACCATTTTATGTTTGCATGTTTAGAGCAAAGCCATCGTGTAACTCTGTAAGCTTACTGTTGTCCTACAGGGAGACACAATTTTCTAAAAAAAAAAATTGTACTTCATTGTTAGTAGTCAAAATGTATAATTGGCTTATTTTTTGTATGGTACATTCTTTACAATGACACTGTTTTTAACAGATAGTGAAATATTTTTTTTAGCTTCATGTGTTTTTTTTTATCTAATACTGTTAGGTATTGATAAACGATAAGAACTAAACAAAATTTTGTACGAATTTCCAAGTTAATAGAAAATGAAAAACTTTATAAAAATTCTGAAACTTTCTCGGTTATAGAGGTAGAAAAGTAAAAATGAAACATGTCTGAAGCATGTCTAGCAAAAGCCATTTAATAAATTGTTTCTAATTTCTATTAAATATTAAATTATTTAACGCCATGTTTCCATTTAGAAAATTATAAGACTACGAATTTTAAACGGCGTGCGATTATATTTTTACCACAACCCCCAAATTACTGACTTGTTTTGATTCCGTTCTGTTAACAGTGGGGCCCACGTGTTACATAATAGTGGGTGATTTTGTGTTTTTCTCATTTTACAGTATTCGTTGTAAAGAACTGGCTAAAGAAGTCCGGTAAAATTAGTGATTAATTGCATGGGAAAGTTCACCCAAAATTAGGGATTGATTGCATGTTAAAGTTCAGGCGAAATTAATGTTTAATTACATGGGAAAGTTCAGCCGAAATTAGTGATTAATTGCAATATTGAGTGTTTTTGTTGTTGCTTTTAGAGACTTATATGTTATTATGGACCATGTAATAAACAAACTTATTGAAAAACAAACAGTTTGGTGCACAATCAGTATCTAATCGTTTTTTTAAAGCCAACGAAGCGTATATGACCATAGTGCCAATTCTAGGATTAATACATGATGAATTGGTTTTTCGCTTCACCAACACATTTGTGTATTAAGTGGCAGATAAGTATAAAACACGTTATATTACTGTGAATACTTTCACCTATCATAAACTAGTTATTGTTTATATACACTGTTTTCTTCCACTATGCCACAAAATTAATAAAAGGGGGTTTCAGTTATTAGTCTGTAATGCTATAAGTACGTTAAGGTGCACATGAATCAATTTTCTATACACTATTTTCTTCCACTATGCCACAAAATTAATAAAACGAGATTCGGTTATTAGTCTGTAATGTTATAGGTACGTTAAGGTGCACATGAATCAATTTTCTATACACTGTTTTCTTCCACTATGCCACAAAATTAATAAAACGAGTTTCGGTTATTAGTCTGTAATGCTATAAGTACGTTAAGGTGCACATGAAATAATAAAGAAATGTTACAAAATTGTCATAAAATCATACCGATTGATTTAATATTTTTTATTGAAATTACCCGGTAGTTATGAAACGAAAACACATTTGAATCTAATAAATAGCTTGCTGTTGTTGAAGTGTATTAAAACTCTTGGCATTAATGTTACATACGGGTATTATCAGGCACGTACATATAGATGTTATGTTAAAATGTAAAAGGTAACATTAACCACTTTGTATTTTTTTACACTATGTCCAATGTGCCTTTTGTAGCTTTTTTTTAAATTTGACATACAATCAACTTTCTTTCAGTTTAATGTGATTTTTTGTTGTCAACATATGGCTTTGAAGGCAGACAATGATGCATCCAGTAAGAATGCAATAAGAGTAAAAACGAAGAGTATATTGAGAGTGTAAGACTGATATTCAAGAATCGGGTTTTGGAGAGATATTAATGGTCCTATTGCTCAAAAGCCACATTCCCACTATCTCTCATTCCACTGGCTTTGACCTGTCTAATGACATGTTATACAGTTCCAGCTCATTAAACATCTTATTTCGACTGAAAAAACAACAACATTACTCGTTCTAAAGAGAACGTATTTTATTGTTGTTACATTTTCTTTTCAAAGGAAAGGAAATTAGTATACGTAAAAATCGATAAATCGAACGAAAAATATTTCCACAAAATAAACGGAGATATTTTAAAACTTTCACTTTATGCAAGCGTTGTAGTTTATTTGAGTACTTCTCCCACAGTTTTGGATCCAGCAGTATCAAACTTAGCAGGAAGACTCGAAGTGACCTCATCTATATGGTGTAGACCCTCTACCAAAGTTGGGCCAAGGGGGGATCTAAAATGGGCCAAGAGAGCTACCCAGGCATGATGAGGATCTAGAAGAATGTTTTCGGGGTTGCTGCACCTAAATCTGGCATCAGAATTTGTGTTCTGCCTCTCCCCCCCCCCACACCTTCTCTGTTCATATCATTGCTCACCAGTTAGTGAGACCAAACTCTAGGAATAGGTTCTCAAAGTCGCCAAACCTGAATCTGGCATCAGAATTTGTGTTCTGCCTCTCCCCCCCACACCTTCTCTGTTCATATCATTGCTCACCAGTTAGTGGGATCAAACTCTAGGAATAGGTTCTCAAAGTCGCCAAACCTGAATCTGGCTTCAGAATTTGTGTTTCTGTCCCCTCTTAGGATTTAGGAGAAGCCATGGTTGAAACTGTTCACAAGCTAGCGGAACCAAATTCACAAACGTGCTCATATATTACAGGCGAGTGTCCTAACCGGGTTTTTTCTGATACAAACCCTCCTTGAGGTATCTATAAAAATAATTGGGGATAACATAGGAGCTTGATCAGTACTCTGTACCCTGTGAATCATGAGGGGTCCTTTGATTCTTGCAGCGAAGCGGGGATAATTTACGATAGAGAAGTTAATTCTTTATTAATTAAAACGTTCTACACATTTGAAAAAATAACAAGAACTAACCAAACTGACAAGATACGAACTAGATGGCTTATTTTCAAAGTGATTTTGTTTTCATTTAATTACTTGTTTTGTTATTACGGATAGAAATTTGATTTTGTAGTAAATATCATTAAATGTACTTCCTGAGCCCTAAACTGAAGCGCATTTTTTCAATGTCAAGCTTGATCTCTGGACATATATAGGACATGGAATATATAGTTGTCTTTTAAAATAAGAACGTAATGTTGCATTTTGCATGTCAAGCTTGACCTCTGGACATATGGAGGACAAGGAACATATAGTTGTCTTTTAACATAAGAACGTAATGTTGCATTTCTCATGTCAAGCTTGACCTCTGGACACATGGAGGACAAGGAATATATAGTTGTCTTTTAACATAAGAACGTAATGTTGCATTTCTCATGTCAAGCTTGACCTCTGGATACATGGAGGACAAGGAATATATAGTTGTATTTTAACATAAGAACGTAATGTTCTGTAGAAATTAATAAGACTTATAAATAAAATGTTAACAACAGTGCATGAAAACACATGGATTTTAGTTTTAGTATAATGTTAAAATGAAACTACATTCCTGTAATTTAAAATGTTAAATCCGTTATGCATACAATTAAAAGTATACAATTTTTCTTTTCAAAGAAAATATGTGGGTAATATTCAAATAATTGCCTTCCATTCAAAATTTAGAAAATTGCCTAACTGTTATTAAACTGAGATCCAATTAAGTAACAAAACTCAAGCCTTAACCAGATGAGAAAAACAATTTTGAACAGTATCAACTCTCATCATCCCAGTCAGATCAGAAGTAAAGAAATGTCACTGACTTGAGCTAATATGAACAAAAAGTTAGTTCTTTCGTAAGATCCGATAAATAATTTCGTAATACAGCAGTTTGAAACCAGTACTGCAACCGTACTGGATAGGAGAGTTGAAACCAAGACTTTCGGTAACCCAGGTAAGGAAACATTATCTTTCAAACGATGCCGCATTCAATGCAGTAGCTATTGTAGTTATGCCATAATGCTTGGAAATAGATAAATATACTATTTTGTTTCATTGTAGTAAGAGTTAGGTGGAGAAGTCGTCTAACGAGCTTTTAGTTTATAAACGAACCTTTACCCTATTTCATTGTAAAAAAAAGTGTTTGAGGTTTGCCACCGAAATCTATCTATTTTGGTTTCCTCAGATTTTAGTTTTGACTGTAATACAAAACTTTCTAACCCGTATTCAATAACACAATCCATTCATCGGTGTACTGAAAACTACATTTTCAACAAAAATAATATTTCATCAACAAACTATGTCGACGCCAGTGAATATAGATGGTTCTAGGGATGTTGCAGCCACCTGAAAAGTTTATGTTTTTTATATTCCAGAATGATGATGAAAAATCCAAATACATTTTGTGTTATCTTGTTTTTTTTACAAAGATGCTGACGAAAAAGCAAATGAGAAATTGTGTAGTCTGTCACAGATATAAGTATGATGCTGCAAAAAAATCTGCAGACGTAGGACAAGGACTACAGTAGGTTTTCAATCAGGTTGATATCGTAAGGAGCTACTCAAAATAACTTATTCTGAATGACTAAATATAAAAAAGTACTGGCAGAATTTCGAGTGCGTAATTTCAATCAACTCTCTAAAAAAGGATTTTTTTCTATAGTTTTTTTGTGATATGATTATTAATAAAAGTGGCGTTGCAGTCTAAGAATCTATTATGTCTTAGTCCTTCTTGGAGCTGAAATTTTCAGTATGGATGGCATCTTATTCATAAGTGGTCTAAGCGGCCAAATCAGTGACTCCAAGATTCTATTTTTGAATTAATGACCTGAGGGAAGAAGTCAGACAGCAGCACGCCACGAAAAAACTTTTGCAGCTGTATGAAAAGAATAATGGGATTGACTGTCACTCTTGTAACTTGCTCACAGCTGAGAGTGAAATGTATGTTTAAATAACATCGGGTCTCCAGTCCTGGACCCGTCGACCCACAAACTGACAATCTAACGCATGGTCAAGCATCAAGAAATTCTAAAGTGCACAAAATTGTACTTTAAATGAATGCTTTTAATAGTGTATTTATATGCATTTGATTAAGATGTATGATGAAACATCCACTAATAAAATGAATACGAATTTTCATAATTGTTTAAATACAACTCTAAAAGCAAACCCACATTTTGCAAACAGTACTTGGACGTATTAAATAGTGATATTAATCCCTCCGTGTAACTTTCATCATAGTATAGTTGATGTGTAATAATCATGCATCATTTTCTAAAAATTAAACCAAGATTATATAGAAGATAAATGTATTCTTATTTTGTCAAGTCACTTAAGTAATAATAATGACGTCTTACATTTTGAAAGGCTTAATAACGAAAAAAAAATGATTATAAGAGTGGGAAATGATATAAAAACAGTCTATATATGCTATAAGCTACAACTTTCACACTTTGGGGATTTTCATGGAGTGGTATTGTCAGCAATATGTGAGGCCGAAGTTAAATTATACTGCTTTTATACAACAAAATGATAATAATATAATTATCACCGTGAGCCCCAACTTCTGATACATAAGATATAGAGGGAAAAAAACACTTTCAAAAAAAGGATTATTAGTTATCTTAGAAAATCAATTATCCCAGGAAAATAAAGAATGTGAAAAATGCCGATTACCGTAAGCTGTGTTAGTGGCAGAAACTTTTTATATGAGATGGAAGAAGCATGCTACTGTATGCACTTTATTTTTATAACTGCAGCCATTAATTTCAAAAACACAATCTATATGATCACAGAATTATCTTGCTTTACGAAAGCTATTTAAAAAATTTAAATAATTTTTGTTTCCAAATTGTTGAATAGCAGGAGTTGAAAAATCAATTTCAAAGAATCAATCAATAAAAGTTATAAAACTGCCCGTTTGCAAACCAGAGGACCTATTCAATGACGTTGAATATTTTAAAGTAAAGTCACGTTAGTTACTCTCTATTCGAGAAATAAAATAATAAATAACTAGATAAAAAAATAAAAACTCGGAGATCTGTGTTTGATAAGTAGGAAAGACATCTTGTCGGTGTAAGAAGTTGTGTGTCTGTACGAGTTAAAAGTGGTTTTTTATCTGTTTTAAAGAGAAAATTCAATCTGTGTTCATCAAACGGTTACACATAAAAAAGGGGGGAAAGATACAATCGTTCTTGCTATAAAAACATCTGTAGCGGCACAATAGTTTAAATATAAAAATCAATGTTTTCGAATTTTGTCAGATTCATTTAAGATGCTTAATGAGCATAACATCATATTCCCCATTACTTATACTAAGTATTTATCTTAGTGGCTGTGTTTACTATAAATAATATTTGTCATACTTTTCTCATTACAGAAAAATTGTACATCTGATGTTTTTTGAGGAAGTTATGTCGTATCACACATGTGGTTAACGTTCATTTTAATTTAAAATCATAAATAATATTCAACGTTAAATTGGTACACAATTAAAAACATTTTATTTAAGCCTATCTATGGCCTTCAAAAAGTTGACGACTCTAGATGTTTCGACGTCGAAACAAACCTGTTTACTGATTTTATATATATATGGTATGATTAATTTAGTAGTTTTTCTGCAGATCTTTAATTGATTACTGGCGACATCTTTCTTGTTTTTGTGAAAGGTTGAAATGACTTGAGATGAAAAAAAAGATGGATACTCCTTTTGATATTGAAGTTGTTTTCTTTTTCTGTTGCAGATTTATCAAGTTTGTGTAAATGGTCAATGGTTGTGCCTCTTTTCATGGAAAAATGATGATATGAAGGAAAATGTTCAGTGATTGATTTAACTTTAGGTTTCTTGTTAATGCCGGCTAGTATATTTGTTCATAAACTGTTATAGATACGCTTAAAAAGTAAAATAAGCTTGGATTTGTGTAAGCGATTGCTAGTATACATCTTTTAGCTGGATGAATCAAGTATAGGAAAAAGTGAAGTTTAAATGAAACTTCGAGACAGTGTTCCAAAGGCCAAATATATCATATACTTAACCAAAGCCAAATATCGAGGAAAATATCATGTATTGATTTCCAGTGAGAAAACAATGGCGATCAATTACACATACTTATACCGTTTGTCTGATCAATGTATAAAAAACCTGTTTTGTAAACTATTTTTCAGTGCGTCAGAATTATTTCTGATGATATTCATTTTGCTGTACTGACCCCCCTCCCTCAATAAGTATAGAATAATGATATATTGAAATAGTGTATAAGGTAAATCAAATAGAAGTTGGTTTGATGAAGTGGTAGATATTTTCGATTTTTTTAAGAAGCAGCAATACAAGCAAAAAACCTTCTTTATTAAAGGGTTAATTCATTTTTTTTACATTAAAGAAGGAGCCTTAAAGGGTAATTCACAAGTAGAAACATTAGGTTCCAAAGGTATATATGATCTGCGTCCTTTTGATAGACCATAAAATACTGAAGTATTATTCTGAGTGAGTTTGGTGGCGTACTGTTAGTTCTGATGTTGTTACGGGCTTTTTTTTTTACATCGATTTTGTATGTTTTTGGTTAGTTTTCTTTTATTGTACTTGAGCAGTCTTAAAGCTACCTTATATTTGTTTATTATTAGTTGGGAGGTACGTTGAGCTAGCTGTCTAAAATGTACCCTTCTAATTGTTCATTATTATCACAAAAAATTGCTTACTTTTGTAGTGGGATCTTTGTTTCTTTTAAGCTTATCATTAAGTTTTCAGTCCCTTTCAGTCAAAGTGAAATCTACCTGATGGTTTTTCGAAGCCAATTAAAATACTTTGACGATAATTAAGTTATTTTCGGAAGATTTGCAAAATAATGGTATAGGAATACCAAAGAGAATAGGGTGAATGTTTACTTGTGTTCTGATGGTTTTTTTTTTTTTAGGGCTCAATTTGTATTGTATCCAGACTGAAGTTTGCTTCTTAAGCATACAATCGTCATTTCGTTAAATATTGTAAAAAACGTGTTTGTTATTTTCAATACAATAGAATAGAAACTGTTGTGTATGGAAAAAAAGAACATATAGCTCTTCTTAATCATCAAGATCGGTAGAAACTGAGAAGTCAACCCCTTATATAGCACAGACAAGACCTCTTTAAGGATAGGTATGTCACCTAAAATATTTATACATTTATGCGTTGCTTTCGTTTAGTAAATTACATGTTATCATAAAGGTAAATTATCTAGAAAATAGATAGTTTTCATTATTTTTATTTATTAACTATTATAACCACGAGCTTTATTAGTAGGAATGTTTGTTTATTTTATGTTAAGCACAAAACTACACAATGGGCTATCTTTGCTCTTCCCGCCGCAAGTATCGAAAGCGGAATTTTAATGTATAATTCCTCAGACTTCCTATTGAGCCACCGAGGGGGGGGGGGGCGAGGAGCAGCAACTTAATAAAAGTAAAATATTCTACACTAACTACAGAAAGAAAGATTGACTTAAGAGAGTTATAGAATATACCTCCAGGGTACCGTATAGTTTCAAGTTATGGTGTCATGTTTGGATATAGAAAAACTGCTTTATAGAAATAGTTTGGTTTGTTTTGAAATTCGCGCCAAGCTACACGTGGGCTATCTGCGCTAGCCGTCCCTAATTTGGCAATGAAAGACTAGAAGGAAGGCAGCTAGTCATCACTACCAACCGCCATCTCTTGGGCTACTCGTTTACCAATGAATAGTGGGATTGACCGTCACATTATAATGCCCCCACGGCTGAAAGAGCGAGCGTGTTTGGTGTGACGGGGATTCGAACCCGCGACCCGCGTATTGCGAGTCGAGCGCCCTAACCATCTGGTCATGCCGGGCCCTTCTTTGTTTGACCGAAATGGTAAGAGATGTGACAATCAAAAGTAGAATTACATTCGTATGGATTTATGTTTGTATCCACACGGCATCTCAAAACCATAACATAATTATGAAGCATTTCTAAAATATTTTTCTGCGTTTTCTTAATAGTAATGGATGTAGAAGACATTTGATATTTTATATTTGCAAGAATTGATTAATAAATATCAAGATTAGAGGTTCAAAATGACGTCTGTTTGTTTGTTTTGATATTTGTACAAACATACACAGAGACAATAAGCGATAGCTATCTATAATTTCGAACTGACAAACAAGAAGGATGAAAACTAATCAGCACTAACCATTGCCAACTCTTAGATTACCAAAATAGTTGGCTTCCATCATTCTTTTAATGCACCTACGACCACAGATCGCGAACCACAATCTTATGGCAACGAAACTCCTAGATATTAGACTCACAGTTCGGCACGCCAACCTTAACCTTTAAGTCACGACCGGTCCAGAAATACATATAAGGAATTAAGATGATTGATGATAATATTAACCTAGAATAAATAGTGTGCAAAATAACCATGCATAAATCTAAACTTGAGCACTTAGAATACAGTGTTAAACATAATTCACTTATGTAAATAGAAAGGAGATATGGGTGTTCCAACTGCTATACTTTCTTATCTGCTCCATTTTCTCTAAGAGATTTACTGTGGAATGCGTTCGTCATTTTTTTTTTACTCCTCTACATTTCATATAAATTCATGAAAAAACTAAATTCAAATAATTTAAAACTTACAAGGTATATATATCTTTATGCAGCCTGAACAACATCAGATTTTGAAAACAAATTAACAGAAAAGCAGAAATAAATTTCGTTGTATATCAGTTTTCCTGTGAAATGACTTGTCTAAAAACTTCATATATTTCCAAGGAAAGTAATTATTTTTAAGAAGGTACTATGTAACTTGATATGGTATTTTCCAAACACATTTTACTAGTGATATATACTAAAAGAAGCTGCTTTCCTAGTGGTTTTGACAAAAATGAAAAAGTACCTCAAATCAGTTGCTAATGTACTGAGAGCTTTATTATTACTGGCTCTATACATGAAAATGTCAAAGTGCCTTACATCTGAAGATGACGAACAATTTCAAAATTTCTGCTCAATATCTCAAACTCGCTGTATATCCTGTTACCTATTACAATTTCGAATGTTCTGAAAATGAGTTAACTGATAAATTTAAATTTAGTAGTTAAGTTGTACTTTGGATTTAGCAGTTAAGTAAAAACCGATATATAGTCAGTTTATGATATTTGCCAACAAGATTGATACACACCGTTTCCTTTTTTATTAACACAAATACGTTTTAATATCCACACAACAATACAATTTACAATAACTTTTATTGCAAATAGTTATTACAAATAATGATTTATAAACAAATATTTCACAAACTTACAAGCAATATAAAGTCTTCTTTCTAGTATGGAACTTCTTCGATATCTTATCGAGGGTTCACGATGAGCGAGTTGATTACGAATTGACGTAGGTATAATTCACTTAACAGAGAGCTAGCTAGCTTTGTCCTTCGTTATTTATCAGCCAAACACGCCGAGTTTTTCACCGTGACGTTATGTAATGTTTTCCTAAAAATACTAATGTCTGATGAGAATCCACTGAAGTTAAATGAGTTATAATGTTCGAGCTTTGTAAATGCTGCTGATCAGATATCTGAAGTTTTCCGATTGATAAGCGTTATAACAATCACAGTTATAGCTTCCGAAGTTTATATCACACTGACTATAGCAAACTAATAATAGATACTCTTTTTTGGTGCTTCACGTTGGTTATATTTATAGGAGTGTGGAGAATTTCTCGAAAATTCAGATTACGTAACAGTATAAAGCTACACTGGCGTTTACGTACATACATATATTGTTAATTCTTACACTCGAGAATCTTCTACAACTTTAGAGAATAGGCAGGAGTTTCGCAATACATATTTAACAGTATAAACTATACATATTTCTAAATATACATTTAATCTAAATAAACGTTGATATTAAAATAAATATATAATAATAAATTCGTCACAACCCATATACATAAGACTATAATATCCACTTGCTCAGAAAAAAAAAGGATTAGTGTTAGAAGTATCGAAACACAATCCATTAGTGGTTACGTGACATACGTTTGACTTGCATTAATAGGTTAGCAAATGTTTTTGTTTTTTGTTTATGCTCTGTTGCATTATGGTTTACGCGCTGTGTACCCATCACTTGAGATTGTTCTCTGACGTTTTATTTTTTATCTGTTTGTCACCACGTTTCGGTTTAAAAAGACTCATAGGTTATACTTTGTTTCGTGAATTGATGGTGTGCTTGGGCCACTACTTACGCCTTTCTGTTGCTTGAATGTTTATTTCGATTATAAGCGTTGCTTGCTGGCAATTGCGTTAACGTTACTTAAACGGACTAGTTGTTTCGATCACAAAACGAATAAACAGCTTTGAAGAATACTTGAAATTCGAACAGAAACTTGTAACTGAGTGGCTGTATTTATATATATATATTTAATAAATGCTCTAGAGACACGAAAGTAGAACGTAAATAGTACCTTTAATACTCTGTAAATCTCTTTAATAGAACCCTTACGGCTTCTGACATTTCTATAGGAATTGTCACGCTCTGCAAGTTCCTTGAACAATCTAAGTGATTAATACTGAAAGAATGTATACTCTTCTGGCTATAAAGGAATATTTAGGATAATATTGTTGCACAAAAAAGTACTTCAACTTGCAATTTCTATTGAAAGAGGGAAGGAGCTTATATACATCCATTAAATTACAGTCATACATTTTTAGCCGCGGCATAGCGGTTCACAGAATGGCTCAGAATTTTTAGCTCATACCTCCGTCATCTCTTGACCGATTTGAGATCTAATTACAGTTTTGGATTCAGGAGGTCAAACTCTTTCGATTGGTATATCGACCACGCCCAAGGTCTCATAGATTAATTTACTCTAATCTTGCCTAAAAGAATTTTAATTTGAGGGTAGGTTCGTAGAGATCCTGATGAGTAATAAAATCTAATTGGGTATACGCGCGCCCCACGCTTGGTGTTGCTGGCGCACAAAATTTTAGCCAATAAAAAGGAAGAAAGGTCTCATAGATTAATTTACTTTCATCCTGCCAAAAAGAGTTTCAAGTGTCGCGGCTATTGAGATTCCCCCTTGTTTATAGTAAGCCGATAAGTTAGAAACTATAAACATATTGCTAAGTTTCGCAGTTATAACTTCCATGGGTTATGGATGTTTTTGTGATTAGCATGCCGAGTTGCATATCGAAAGGTCCAATTATCAAGCCCGCAATATGATTCTGCATTTAAAGCTGTGAGAGGGTTATAGGAACGACAGTCAATCTCCCTATTCTGCTAAGAATGGGTGTATAGACAGTAGATGCTGCTGGCCGGTTGACTTTCTACTGGTCAGCAGATTTAAATTAAATATGGTTATAGCTGAAACTTGAAGCCTGTGATGTGTCCGTTCAGCTCATGAGTCGCATAAGATATTATTCAGATTGTATGTTTGTTTTGTAATTAATCACAAAGCTACTTTCATCCGTGGAGGCGTTATAATGTAACGGTCAATCCCACTATCCGTTGGTTAAAGAGTAGCCAAAGTTGGTGATGGGTGTTGATGACTAGCTGATTTTCCTCTAGTCTTTCACTGCTAAATTAAGGATGGCTAGAGCAGATAGCCCTCGTGTAGTTTTGCGCGAAATTCGAAACAAACCAAATAGCTACAAGTGTTGGAACTTTGCATTTTCAACCAGAGTTAATAATTAGTTTAAATAATATATTGCGAAAACAAAACAAATATATAGTATACAGTTTCGTTTGTCGCATAAATGGCTATGTAGTAGCCTTTCTAGTTTTGATTCCAAATCATCTACCGTTTTTGATCGAAGATATATAGATATATCTTATATATATATCTTATATATAAAATAAATATATCTTACAAATAGTACAGAATCAATTTGGCAAGTATATTCTTAAAGACTTGTACTAAATAACTTCCGAAATCCTACGCAGTATTCTTTGATATTCTAAAAGAAAAACGTTTGTATGTTTTCACGTGAAATTATTAATAACTGACTGTCACGTTCTGTTTAATCCTTGTTTTTTTCGACGTTGCTATATGTATTGAAAAATGATGTGCAATTAATACGTAAGATATAAATACTAACTTCTGATCAAAGCAGGCTACTTACATAGATCAAATAACATCAACCCTCTAATGGATATAACTAATTTAATATACTGATTTCACCATCTTGTATTTATAAGTTACGGAGCGTTAGAAGCATTACTAACTGTCATGGTGATCCATATTGCGTAACATTATTCTTATAATAATAACGCGACTTGAATTCAAATACAATTAGAGAAATGAAGCGATGGTTGGATTCACTGAATCCTCTCTTGGATCTCTCGAGGGAAAAAAAAGTTTTAAAACAATACTTTTAAATAAAGAATATTTTTCTACAATAAACAATTAAAAATAATTGATGATAAATAAACTAAGGTAAACGGTAGCAAAAACTTCAGTATAATTGTAGACTAAATGCAGAGTTATGCGAGTGTAGTTTTAATCCAAATTTGTTATTTACATCTATCTGTATTAGGATGACTTGTTTGATTTGTAAGTACAATAATTTTCAGAACTGAAAATTATTTTAAGTGATCTGGTCAACAGTAGTGTAATATTATTTAGCACTTTTTGCAGAATGGTTGGAATTGAATGAATATTTATTTGATCATTCAGTCAGGTTTCACACACTATATTCCACGTAGCATGAGATCTGTTTGACACATTCAAATTTTGTATACCACAAGAGATTATTGCAATAGAGGTACACAATTTTAGTTTTAAAATAATTCTTAAAATATGCCATTCTTAAATGAAAATAAAACAAATGTTAGGGAAAATTAATAACTGTTTAATTAACGTGAGATTAATGTCTGAAAACAATCTACAGAAATATTATCATATCAGCAGACAGAAACTGTTTCTGAGAATAGAAAACTAAGAAAATCAGAAACGATTACATTTAACCTGATCAGTTTATGGCAATGTTTTTTTTTTTTTGTTGTTGTTAATTTAATATTAACTTAAATTTTCTCTGGAATACTTGTGTAAAATAATGAATAAATACATTCAAAAACATCAACCTTGATAAAAATCATTTTTATTTGAGTCTTAAAATAAAAATTTTTTTTTTTTCGTGTAAATCAAAAAAATGGTTCTTTTAAACTAACTTACCTAAGCCGCGCTTTTATTTGTATTTACCGAAATTATGAAACAGAGGTTCAGTCTTAAATATTAAATAGTTTAGGGCTGCTTAGGGATGTCTACAAATGCAGTTTTACATATACTTGATTAAAAGTATCAACTCTGAGGAATCTGAAAGTGAATGTCCTATCGAATAAATAACAGACAATAGCAGTAAAGATTATGGCAATCAGTATAAGGCCTGATCAGGTCACAGTTAGCATCTGTAAAGAAGCTGACAGTAAGCTATTTGACTACTTGAATCAAAAGTTACAATATAAACTTTTATAGTTTTGTCTTGGCATTCATGATGGCCGTTGTCGTGTTTGAAAACAGCTTGGACATTGATCCACTGATGGGAAGGTAGCTGGGCAGGGTTTGTTTGTTTGTTTTTGATTTCGCGCAAAGCTACATTAGTGTTTTCTGCGTTAGCCATCTCTAATTTAGCAATGATATTTTCGTTGGTTGCGGTAGATTTGTTTTAATTTTGATTAAAATATAACGATTTCTCCGACAAACACGTATTGGCAATGTCTGTCTTGAATAAGAAGCTATTGTGAAAAGAACTGGCCAGCATTTCTCCACACTTCAACCTCCATCTAGTTTCGAGTTTTTCTCTCCCATTGGGGAAAATGCTCCACAGAATTCCATCTAAGTACACATGAAAAGTAGGCAGCAAGGTTACAGAGTTGTGTTGGTCCTTTTGTGGTGAAGATACTAGCTATTTAAGTGGACATAAACTTCCCAAACTATGGTATTACTAGCCATAATCAAGAGGCCTGGAAGAGAGGTTCAATATTCACCTCCTGCTGAACGATGATTTTGCGAGGATAATAACGTTCACATTCATTAATAATAATGCGTGTCATTAATTTAGCTTCTTGCAAAACAAATGACAATAATGTATTTATCCTCTTACTTACTCCTGTCCAATATACAGGTATATGGTTATCTCTGACTCTTCCACAGACAAAAATTATTCAGTGCAAATATATGTTATATAAATATATACATACACGTTTAAGGTGTATTAAATATACTTCGAAGGCAAACAAAAACTCTCGATATATGTAGAAACACGTCGGTTGGTTTTATGATTGCGTGAGGCTGTTAGAAACTCTCCTTCTCTGCAGTTTTTCTTTGCCTACCTCATACCATTCTTTCTTAAATATTTATCGTTTTTCTATACGTTTATTGCACATATTCGCGGGTGCCTGCGGGCAGTACTGTTATTACACAGCGCTGTTATTCTCAGAGTATTTAGAGATGGCAGAGATGTGCTCACTGTATATATGCTTAATAACTGACGTCAACGACAGTAAAGCTTTATATAAATAGCTTACTAAAGGACACAAAATGTTCTCATTATTGAGAAGCAGATTACTTTGTGATTGAGCCATTTGAGTAGGTGTGCTACTCCTTGAGTTATGAAGAGAAACAATACTTTGCCAATTCTATGCCACTCAAGACTGGTGGTCAAGCGGTTTGTTTTGTATGTCATATGATATCAAACGTTAAAACTGTCCCGTATCTTCACAGTTTATAGCTTTTCCATCTCGTGTTTGCAATATTCATATACCTCGTTTGCTGCATGAACAAATTATCAATACTTATTTTTAGCCGCGACATAGCGGTTCGTAGAATGGCTTTGAGTATTTTTTAAATACAAACTTTTAGCTCATAGTTCCGTCATTTCTTGACCGATTTAAGGTCTAATTACAGTACAGTTTTGGACTCAGGAGGTCAAACCCTTTCGACTAATGTATTTGACCACGCCTAATGTCTCATAGGTTAATTTACTCTAATCCTGCATTTTAAGAATTTTAATTTGAGGGTAAGCTTGTAGAGAACCGTGATGAGTAATGAAATCGAATTGCATATACGCGCGCCCCACGCTTGGTGTTGCTAGCGCACAAAAATATAGCTAATAAAAAGGAAATAAAGAGGCCTGATAGGTTAATTTTCTCTAATCCTGCATAAAATAATTTCAAATGCCGCTATTATTGAGGATTCCCTCTTGTTCTATTAAGAATAACAGTAATACACGTATGAGCTCTGGATATCCAGGTTAACGAACTTAAGATACAGAACCTAATTTTACACTTTCAAAGCTCTTTTTACTCAGAAAGTTACTTTGTGAACTAGAGTTTTACGATACTGTAATCACAAAAAAAACACTTTAAAAATTGATTATTAAATGATACGACAAATGCACGTGCCATTTTGAAAACAAATAAATGATTTTATAATAAACTTCATTCGAAAAAAAAATCGATGAAACAAAAAAGAATTTTCTGAACTTGGATTAATTTGAACGGTTCTTTGCCTTGTAGAATGTATTTATGAAAACTAACTAATTTGAACGGTTCTTTGCCTTGTAGAATGTACTTATGAAAACTAACTTGGATTAATTTGAACGGTTCTTTGCCTTGTAGAACGTATTTATGAAAACTAACTTGGATTAATTTGAACGGTTCTTTGCCTTGTAGAACGTATTTATGAAAACTAACTTGGATTAATTTGAACGGTTCTTTGCCTTGTAGAATGTATTTATGAAAACTTATTTTCTACGCCGTGTACTACACAGTTTAAGCCAAAAATAATTATTCATATATCTTTCGTCCCGTGATGAACTTACTACGCTCAAATTCAGGGTTCGATTCTCTGTGGTGGAAACAACAGATAGCTCCAAGTGTCTTTACTCCAACTCAATATCTGTGCATTGCCGACTACGGGTATCGAAACCCGATTTTTAACGAAGTAAACCTGCAGACTTACTGCTGAGCCACTGGGAGGCACGACGCAGATAGTCCTTGCGTAACTTTGTACAGAATTTCTGAAAAAAAATTAAGATTGGTGTTTTGCAGAACTTAGAAAATTATTTTATTTGCACGTTCTTCTGAAAAAGCTGAATACGGAATCATTATTATTAGAAATTTAGCACAAGTTCCAAAGAAGGCACTAATAAAAGTGCAACTCGATCGTCTTGAAAAAATATCATAAGATTGACGATCTAATTTGTCACAAGACTAGTTAAGAAAAACATCATCTAGAGAAAACTTTAATCAAGCATGAAAGCATCAAACTAGAACATAGAGCAAAAGTGTTTTTCAAGTGTATCTTTTCATCCGCTAAGACTTCAAACTCAAAATATACTTGCCGAAATGAGCATTGAATGAAATACGGTGGTTGTCCGCTCATAATTTTACACAATTGGTATTTATAGGTTTTTCATGTGTTTGTGCTGCACTTAGTATTGGTTTGTTTGTTTTGAATTTCGCGCAATGCTACATGAGAGCTATTTGCGCTAGCCGTCCCTAATTTAGCAGTGTAAGACTAGAGGGAAGGCAGCTAGTTATCACCACCCACCGCCAACTCTTGGGCTACTCTTTACCAACGAATAGTGGGATTGACCGTCATATTATAACGCCCCCACGGCTGAAAGGGCGAGCATGTTTGGTGTAACGGGAATTCGAACCTCAGATTGCGAGTCGAGCACCCTTACCACCTGACCATGCCGGGCCTCCACTTAGTAAAGATAGTTTGTCATAATAATATAATATAAAAAAATGTGCGAATGAAATTTAAAATTTCGTTTCTATGATGGAAATAAGTGAAAATTTTTCTCGGAAAAAAATACTTATGTGGCAACATTAAAATAACATTAAAGTATAACATTTCTTATTTAAGATGTTTTATTTCTTTATGACTCATAATCTTAATTTTGTGTTTGAATTCAGGTATACATTGCTATACTTATAATGCTTGGAGACGGCTTGAATGGGTAATGAAGAAAACCTTTAATAAACTACTTGTACCTGATGATGACAAAACCTTGTACATTTGCTGTTATGTTAAACTTATATTAAAGTTTTCTTCATTACCCATTCTATGCCAAGCCCTTCCTGGGATAAATAATGAAATCTCACTCTGCATTCTGTGAGTGATTAATAAAGGATAGAACGAATGGTCTCGCCGGCACGGGATACTGTAGATATAATGTAGATTCATTCATAAGTTCTTTCAATTTTAAAAAGTTGATAAATATCTTTAACTTAGAATTATTATTACTATTAATTTACTACCACTTGGCACACTTAATAAGAAAATCAATCTACGGGTCGCGGGTTCGAATTCCCGTCCCACCAAACATATTCGCTTTTTCATGGGGGCGTTATAATGTGACGATCAATCCCACTATTCGTTAGTAAAAGAGTAGCCAAAGAATTGGCAGTGGATGTGATGACTAGCTGCCTTCTTGCTAGTCTTTCACTGCTAAATTAGTGACGGCTAGCGCAGATAGCCCTCGTGTAACTTTGCGCGAAATTCAAAACAAACCAAACCAACTTTAAGAAGAATGTGTAACATACCGGGAAACAAAATAAACCACAAGCCTTTCGTG
>NW_013665700.1:43519-61159 GCF_000517525.1 Limulus polyphemus | reverse complement strand
TTGATAACATAAAACGGACATGGCCCTGAAAAGGAAAGTACCAACAGAAATACATTAACCCCATATCAAACCAGCCAACCATAAAAAAAACCTGAACCACAGAAAAAAACAATCAACAACAACCGTACAGAAAGGGGGAAGAGGTCTATTTGAACCTGACCCTCCCAGGTCGATGACCTAAATCCCGATTCGGAAAGAAGAAGAAGAATGTGTAAGATAGTGTGGATCAAACTTCCGTGGAATATCTTCATAAAGTCAGGAGCTTGTCATCCATTATTTAACTTCGGAATTAACTTAGTAAAGAGCGGGCGCTCGGAAGTCAGCTGTCGTGCTTTTACTTCGATTGTAATAGTAAAGCTGATAACAACGAAATGTTTTAACATTTACAGCTTCTGTGTTCGTTGAGTGGCGCCAGCATTTCGAACACTTTGGATGAAGTTTCGGAAGAGCTCAACTGTATAATATATATCATACATTGTTAAAGAAATGTTTACACTACAGTGTTTGCATTACAAACACAATAATAGCTTTTCGTAATGTTTTAATTATAATAATTTCGAAACATTTTATTCTGTACTGAAAAGTTAGAAAATTCCAAGCAGTCTTGTTAAATACATATGAGACATCTAAAGGCCAAGTGCATAGGACTATGGGCATACAACCACCATTTTTCATTTATTTGCCCATTTTGGCAACTATTTTTCAATTTGAAGTCTTATTGGGTGAAAACGTTTACCAGAAAATTAAGAAAAAGACTTTAAATAAAAAAATTTTATTTATGCCTTAGTGTTGGTGTTTACATGCTGAACTTCAGAAGAGCCTAATTTTCTTCTCTAGATGGTATTTATATTCTACTGTCTCCCGGTAGATCAGATGTAAGTTTACGAACATACAACATTAAAATCCGGGATTCAATTCCATGCGGCGAATATATCACAAATAGGCTATTGTGTAATTTTATGATAAAAGAAAATAAAGAAAAACGTTCTCTCCTACTCTTAGAGCCAAATCAACTCGTCAATCTTGGAGAAATTTTTAAGACTATCGGGTTACACTTTTAGTAATCCTTTCTTTTACGGTTGTGCTAACTTTCTAATCACAATGACTCGTTATTCGTTTTTTTATTAGAAGAACATTCAAATATGATCATTTTCTGCGTTCTGCAAAAAACTTAGTTTTATCAATTTTGCGCAAAGCTATGCAAAGGCTATCTGCGCATAACTATCCCTAACTATGAAATGATGGATTAAAATGAATGCAGCTAGTCGACAGCAGCCACTACCAATTCGTAGTGCACTCTTGTCTCAGGCTAAGTAAAATATTTCACCGTCAAACTTATAGCGTGCACACCGCACCAATATGCAGAACGCGTTTTTTGCGGTAACGGTATGCGAACATTGAATCTTTGGATTCATAGTCCGGGGACTAATCACTGGGCCACGCACGTCCTAGGAATAACGCCTATTAAATTAGAAATTGATAGAAGTGAAACATACTTTGTAAGTAAAATAGTTCTTAGATATAAAATTTTTACAGAAAATTTGAAAAGTTATTTTGAAGTATTCGTGGCAATCACGTTTCTACCAATGTTAATATCAGCGTTTCTCTTGTGCTATACCATAAAATATTCTGTGACGCCAATATTTACATAGAAAACACATTGAGAGATTACACGGAATGAATAATTGATTGCCATTATGTCTGCAATAGAGAGGAAATTAATTTATTTAATACTCGCAAACTGTGCTTGGAATAGAAGCAAAAACATGTGTTATAAACATACATCATGGAGAAACAGCTGTTTCATTGTTTTTTTGCTTCACTATTTTATGTTATGTATCTAAAATCCCATGTTGTAAACATTCATCATGGAAAAACGGCTTCTTTATTTTTTTTTATTCTTCACGTTTTTATGTTATTTATCTTTTCAAACATTCTGGTAATTTTAAATAACCACAAAATGTATGGTCTTACTTTTCCAGCATCCCAGTGGCACAGCGATAAGTCAAAAAACCTATAACGCTAAAAATCGGGTTAACGTTCTGGTAATTTTAAATAACATCAAAATGTATGGTCTTACTTTTCCAGCCTCCCAGTGGCACAGCCGTAAGTCAAAAAGCTTATAACGCTAAAAATCGGGTTAACATTCTGGTAATTTTAAATAACATCAAAATGTATAGTCGTACTTTTCCAGCCTCCCAATGGTACAGCGGTAAGTTTCTATTCTCGTGGTAGGCACAGCACAGGTAGCCTATTGTTTTTAAAGAGTATTAGATATGTTATGCGGATAGAAATTTTTCAAGTAGAAATATAGTTTTAAAAAAATCATGTTTTATATTTGTCTTTTGACTACGAAGAATCTACAAAATTGACATCTTACGAAAGAATTCTAGAGGCCAACTTTCCCGGGCGAATGCAACACGTCTCCGCCTTGCAATCCCAACATGGTCAATTTTGACACCAAAAAAATTAAAAACGGTCTATATTACTGCTTAATGTCTTCAAGAAGGTATATTTGTACCAAATCCCATGTAAGTTGGTTGACATATACATGAATAGTTCACGAAAACCCAAAATTGTGCTTTCCTCATTGAAAAATTGAGCACAAGAAAAAAAAAACCAAAATTATTTACATCTCTGTTTGGGACCTGGAAAAAGGTATCATTGTACTAAATCCCGTTTCAGTTGGCCGAAATACGGCGGAGTAATTCTCAAAAAACCTCAAATAATGTGCTTTTTGTGGCATCTTAAACTCCATGTAATTACAAAAAATGGGCAATTCCAACATTTTGGTATGTATGTTTATGGGAAATCTACAAAGTTTCTTTGTCCCAAATCTTATGTAAATTGTTCAAATTACGGTTAAGTAATTGGCTAAAAAACACTAAATTATGCTTTTTTTTGGGAGCTCTAACCCCCACCCCCAAAAAATACTCAAAATAAACAAATCCAACCTATTTATGTCAATGTGTTGGGAGCATAAAAAAATTATATTTGTGCCAATTTTTCATCTGGATTACTCTAAATATAACCGCACAGGAGACTAAAATATACATTTTGGGTTATTTTACCACCATCAAATCCTTAAAAAAGCCTAAATGAGAAAAATAAAAAAGAGCGTATTAAACCAAGGCATAACTCTAGCAGGGTTCAAGCCAATCCGCCGAGAAATAAAGGAATGGCGATCGATTGAAAAGAAAGAGGAGGAAGAAACAACAGAAAACCAGTATGCGAAGACTTAATCAAAGCATTGTAATATGTGATTCTTGTTGTTTCATTCAATACACTTTTAGCTACTAATGAATACAGTTCTTTGCTATTTTATTTTGTATTAATAACAGTTTGCTAAACATATAGTACAAACGATTTTATTCAAGCATTATGTTATTATGATTCAACTTTATATTGGTACTAAAATATGTACTTGATATTACTTAATATTTCAATTTTTAATCCATTCATATAATGTTTACATGTTGTTAAAGGATCTTCATTTATGGAGCTAGAATAAATGAGAGCGGAATTAAAGGATCTATTATACTATCTAACAACTGTTGGTACATGTTACATTTTTGCTTTTAACTGAGTGTTTGTATAATTTTTATTAAGTACACGACTTTGTGTCTTTCCCATAGCAAAGCCACATCGGGCTATCTGCTGTGTTCACTGAGGGGAATCGAACCCCTGAGCTTAGCGTTGTATAATGTAGCGGGTACATTAAGGAATTGAAGAATGAAGATATCTTTTTTTTTTAACTTATTTATTTAAGCACTTTTAATACGAGGTAAACAAACATTGAAGAGTTGGCGTGCACTTTGCCTTAAAATTTCCTCTGTGATGGGTAAAGTTTAAAGTTATACTCTGCTCCTCCGTGGTTAGAACTATTATTTACCTATGTTGTGCATACGACAAAAAATAACTTCTTTTTTTTTTAAATATTCCTATGGTTGAGGATACGAAAATACCAAAGCAGAAGATATGCCAGACTCATTATATAGACTTCTAAAAAAAAGGATGGAAACTCGTAGGCAGATTTATGGCACATGTAACTAAGTGAAACAACAATGTTTTAAGTCACACATTCGTCTTCTTACAACAGTATATAGTATTTTGTTACCTTTTAACTTGCATATGTTAACTTGAGTTTCGATTTATTGACGACAGGAATGTAACTATACAATTATAATATGAATTGGTAACTTGATTATAAAATCGTTTTGGTTTCCAAGAATCGTAGATTTATGTAACATTTACTGAGAATGAGTGTGTTATGTTAAACAATTTTGGAGCTTCACCACGTCATTATAATCTATGTCACCACGTCCAGCAACTCACTCTCTTTCTCTGAAGATATTACATTTTGACAATTGTCCTGCAACGTAAGACTGTAAAAGGTTCACTCGTAAGACTGTCGTGTCGAAAGCACACACTTCCTTCTCGCTTACCATCCAGTTTACGAAGACAGCAGTTTCATATCCATAAGCCTTGAATCCAATGATTGGATTGGTATGTCTTTGTATGAGACAATATGAATACTCATTTCTTTCTACAACCACTTAAAGTTTACGATAGTTGAAAGGATACTTCGTGGAAGCAGCATGTGTGCATGTGGCATGTGTCGCTTTTCCAAAGTAAGATCCTTCTGGATTATGTTGGTACAGTTACTTGGAACGCGGGGAAAAAGTTTTCCACAGCTCTTTGTGTTCGTGGAATATTACGTGTTACAAGATGCTGCACTTTGCTTAACACGGCTGGGGTACGATTTATTGCAGGTCTCTTTATGGATGGTCCTGGTGCTCCAAGTTTATCCACATTCCTTTGTTTCCAAATACCATTAAATACAATGGATATCCTAGGCTTGGATATTCTAAATCTCCGATCAGAGTATATGAATATTTTGCGTCGTAAAGGGCTGTTACATACCTTTCTCAGAAGAGGGCAATTTTGAGTGGCATCACAGTACCCATGAACGCGAATAGCTGGGGTTAATATGCGATGGAATGTGTCACCATTCTAATTTGCTTATGCAAATGAACCGGAGTTTAGCACCGGCTCCTATGTACCGTTTAGGCATGATACAGACCTTAACTTAACTTTGTATTCTTAGGAACGTATGCTATATGCAGTACCAAGAGGCCGTTCACTCAATGCCGGAGCTCATCAGACCGGCTAAGATACGACAGACACAACACTGGTTAAGATGTTATTTATATTATGTTAATTTATTGTTTCATATTAAACGGCTGACAAAGTAATGTCATATATCTTGCAACACTACGAAAAATAAAGTTCACACTAGGCCGTCCAATTTGAACATTGGTTAAGACTTGTTTTACCACAGTATCCGAAACTTCTTGTTTTCCACGGAAAATGGAGTCTGAGTTTTTGTATTTTTTTTCTCTGTTTTCTTTCTTCTAAACCACCGGGATACATGGCTCGAATATGATTATTTGGTTGTATTGAAAAGCTGACTGAACACCGTAACAGAATGTTGCGCAAATTAAATAACGTATTTGTTAACAGTATTCATTATTTTACTTATAGATGAAAATCGTGGTAGTTTTGTACTATGACAGAGACCAGCTGAAAGATAACATTGGTGTTGGATACTCTGTAATATACTTTATCCAATTAATTCCATTTATTCGTAACGGAGGGCGCTGTAGATCACAGTATTTCAAAACGATTACCACCAGTAGTTTCTGTATTGCAACATATAATAGATAATATTTGATAAACTAAGTTTATCACATTAAAGTGGATTACATCATAGATTTTCACATAAATTGCTTTAAAAATATAGATAACTAGTGGACTATATTTATGAAATCAACTTTTGTTTCTGATACACTGAAAATGTTTGATCGATGGTGCCTAATAAATGTTTGATATTTTCGAGAACTCTACAGTTGAAGCTTTAACACAAATTCCAATGTACCCGTAAATGACGTACCCCGGTGGGACTTGCAACGCTAAAATTCTGTGTTTGATTCTTTGAGGTGAACACAGCAGATAATCCAATGTAGCTTTGACCTAAAACAAAGAATGAAAGTTGCAATCACGCAGTGGCACACCAGTATGTCTGCTGACTTACAACGCTAGAAACTGGGTTTCGATACCTGTGGTGGGCGTATCACAGATAACCTTTTGAGTGGTTAACTACAAACACACAAACCCGTAAATGACAAATGATGGATAAGGTTCGATTTTACAATATAATAATAACTTTTCTAAGCCGAAAATATTTAACAATCGAACGTATACAATAAAAATGCTTATTATAAAAAAAATATTTCGTTTATCAAACTTCTTTTTATAGGTTGTTATTAATTTTTACAACATTTATTAATACATATGATGTTTACACGTGTAAACATTTTAGACTTTAAATAGTAACATTTTGAGTAACAAGGAAAGCACAATTCTTTCTTAGATACTTTTGAAATGGACATTAAAAATGTAGCAGGCCCAAATCCACTGACCTAGTAGTAAAGTGGTTTCCGATGAATTACAGGAAGTAGATTTACCTTATAAGCTTGCTAATGTTTGTAATTAGGTAAGTAGCTCATTTATAATTCATGAGGCAGATTAGAATATGAGCAAATAGTAGAGTAGCTACAGAGTGCTGTTGACTTTCCAAAGTTGGGGAAGTAGGTTAATGCTACTTATTACGCTTCTAGTCCATTCGAAATTGAGATAATTATTTTAATGCGTTCACTGAGTATAAAGTGAGTGACTTCGATTAACACAAAACTATATATTTATAAAAATGGACATTCCTTTCAGAATATGGTTCGCTAGAAACCGGGTTTCGATACCCGTGGTGAGCAGAGATAGCCCATCGGGTAGCTTTGTGCTTAACTACAAATAAACAAACTTTAATGGTATCTAGTGAGGAGGACTTACTGCTAGAAAACTGGTTTCGATGGTGGTGGGTACAGCTCCGATAGCCCTTTGTGCTTAATAACAAACAACAACAACAACAGAATGCGGTTGGTTGTTTTGAATTTCGCGCAAAGCTACAAGAGGGATATCTACGCTAGCCGTCCCTAATTAAGCAGTGTAAGACTAGAGGGAAGGCAGCTAGTCATCACCACCAACTCTTGGGCTACTCTTTTACCAACGAATAGTGGAATTGACCGTTACATTATAATGCCCTCAAGGCTGAAAAAACGAGCATGTTTGGTGAGACGGGATTCGAACCCGCGACCCATTATACATTATATCCATTCTTGATTGATTATTAAAAAAAAAACTATTTTTGTAAACATTTGTAAGACGTCTTACTTATTAGAAATTGATGACAATGTATACAAACATCCATTTAATGATGTCTAAACAACGTGTACTATAAAGTAGCACTGTTTTTCGCGCAAAACTACTTGGGGGCTATCTGCGCTAACCGTCCCTAACTTAGAAGTGATAGACTAGAAGGAAGATAGTTAGTCAATAGCTTCTACCACCAAAACTAGAGGGAAGATAGTTAGTCAATACCTTCCACCACCAAAGCTAGAGGGAAGATAGGTAGTCAATACCTTCCACCACCAAAACTAGAGGGAAGATAGTTAGTCAATACCTTCCACCACCAAAACTAGAGGGAAGATCGTTAGTCAATACCTTCCATCACCAAAACTAGAGGGAACATAGTTAGTCAATACCTTCCACCACCAAAACTAGAGGGAAGATAGTTAGTCAGTACCTTCCACCACCAAAGCTAGAGGGAAGATAGTTAGTCAATACCTTCCACCACCAACACTTGGCCTACTCTTTAACCAACGAATATTAGGAGTGAACGTCACATTATAACGTCATCACAGTTGAAAGGTCAGGTATGTTCAGTGCAGGAAATCGAACTCGTGACCCGCAGATTAAACGTCGAGTGTCCTAACCCACAGCCTATGCCAGACCCTGTATAAAGTAGCTGTGACTTTTAAAATTATTTGAATATATAGACTGTAAGTCAATCTAATTGGTTTCTTTGCAGGGAATGGTAAAACAGTCTAAAGATTCTGACCCTGCTCTATGCCGAAACTGAAGCAAGCGGTGAACAGCAATGCATCACATGCCGAAATTCAAATCATTGAATTATGGAATTCAACTTTATATGTTCTTTCTGTAAAAACTTCTTTGTTAGAGGAGAAATGATTTTAAAAATGTTCATAAATTGTTTGTTTGTTTTAAGTTAAGCACAAAGCTACACAATGGGCTATCTATGCTCTGCCCACCACGGGTATCGAAACTTGCATTCTAGCGTTGTAAGTCCGCAGACATACCGCTGTCCTACTGGGGGGCTTGTTCATAAATATAAGTGGAATGTGACCGTTTAATATCAAGATATAAACTAAAATTATCTTGCGACCTACTTATACACGTTTTGAGCCTGTGTAGTTCCTTAGTGTCATGAGCTGCTACTCGAGGTGCATTGTGTATCAGAGTGCTAAAAAAAAGTATCAATTCGAATCATGATATGTACAGTTACTGGACAGCTTCACTGTACAAAAAGACAAAAAATTTCGTTAAAGGTAATTTAACTTCAATGAAAAACACGAAAAAAAATGTCAGTTGGGAATCGCCCTAGGTTTAGGTGTCTACGTAAAAAGTTCTTCATGAACGATAAGACAAAAGATTGATTAGATTATTTCTTACCGATCGAAGATAGGCTTCTTCAGTATTGTTTCATAAATGGAAATGGAGAAGCTGTCTTACCAGTTTGTCAACTACAACAGTGAGCGTAGGTTGTGAGAAAATGGACTTAATGGGCGCAAAACAATACGCAAAACATTTCTTACAGAAAAGCAGCATTTATTTTCAGCATCTCACAATCTAAAAGTCGTATTTCCGTGAGACCTTCTGCTGTTTGCGGCTTATTCTCTAAGCACTACTGAAGCTATGCTTTTCTTTTTCTTGCTTGTGAAATGAGCGGGTATTGATTGTTATATGATACTTTCTATATACAAACGAATTTTTCTCGCTGTTGAAGTAGTCAGTCAGTTGTGACGCTTGTACTTTACAAGCCTGCATTTTACATTGTTAATACACTAAGATAGGAGAGATCTTTGAAGAGCCAATCAAATAAGGCGTTTTTGAAATCAATGCTCCTACATGTTTAGCTCACTGTCACGCTCTTCCCTATTGGTTTGTAGACGAATTATGATCTAATTATATTACTACAGTTATCATACTCAAGGTGTCAAATACACTGCATATGTCACAAGTGCAAATAAATGGAATGTTCTACAAATGTTTGTAGAGTGATCATGAAAAGTATCCAATGAGTGCATATAAAGTGTATTAGGATGTTTACTTTCCCGAACTATGCATAAAACTGTAGTAATATTTGATTTGAGTATCCACAAGTGATCGTCTTAACTATACTAGAAGAGAAAGCCCCTGACATGGACACACATATCGGCTTATATACTCTCTAAATAGTCATTAAATATAACTTTCCGTTAACCATTTTAAAATCAGTTTATATTTATGATTGTAAATGCATAATGTACTTGGATTACAATAATCTGACGTTATATATCACATTATTATCATATTTCAAATCAGTTATTACAATTACATATTTCACAACAATCATATTACTTAATATCTCTGGTCGCTAACAAGAAGTAATATACAATTCAACATATGTGTATCTATTTACTTCAATAGTAAAGCATTATGACAAAATTAAATAATTTAACAAATGTAAATAGGAAGATGTATAACTATATTATATTATATTATATATCAGCATTCATAACACACTCTATGATTTAGTGCAATACTTGCACATCTTACATTTTTTTTAGAATTGTAAGTTATTGTCATACAATTAAATTGCGACATTAAAAATTCATTGACCAATTTACCAAGATATTTTATATTAATTATAACAATACGAATCATGTGTGGTGTCATATTGGCAGGGCCGCCGAGAGTTACTCCGGGCCCTGAGGTAATCATGTACATATGGGCCCCCCATAATGTCAATTAACTATAAAATGCAACTTTCCGAGCGTTTTCTCGGCAGTCGATCATTTTTAAGTAAAAGTACACTGTACACCTAGACATTCTCCAGGTCTATATGTATATATATCGAGGATGATTGTCATCGTGGTGATATAGTATTGATTCATTTGAAGCAAGTGATTTAAAAATGATATTTTAAACAATGAATTATTAATACTAAGAGGTTTGTTTACTTCATAATCTAACGAAATGTTCTTATGTTTTTGTTTTTGTTGGAAGGTCAAAAATGTTTTATTTTATATGACATCTAGCTTAAGTTGTCCTAAATGATCAATGATCAGTAGCTTGTTTTTACAATTTATCTGTGTAAGGGAAATGGCGAAAAAACAGAAAACACCTAGATGTGATATATAGACGTATATACACAACGTGCCAGAGCTACATATTTCGCTTTGGCTTCTTGTTACATCCTGAGTTTGTTGACTTCGGTTCCAGTGACATATTAACTGTCAGTTGTGTCATGCTGAATTTCCTACAACTTCGTTGCACTTAATCCGATTCTGTAGCTCACCTTTGAAAATAAAAATATTTAGTACATATAGAAATTTGACGTAAAATGACACGTAAAAATTCAGCAGAATGTTATTATTTTTTACAAACGTACTTTTTCTTCAATGCTGGATTTAGTTATTTTGAACGAAAGGCTGGCGAATGTGTGTTTTTTTTGTTTGTTTTTGCTCCAGGGTCGTATTGTATATTTTACCAAAATATTTCTAAGTTTTTTTTTTTTTTACCAATTACCTAAAACAAAGAATCCTGGTTTTGTAGATAAGATTAACACATAACAAAAAGATTTTACTATAGATAAGTCAAACAAATGTAATTTTTACCCCTAATATACCAATATTCATTTATAACCATCATCAGATCGTCTCTTATGATGTATTTTTATAGGAAACATTTATTATCCATGATGTATTAACATACTTATTCTTTTATTGCGAGTCAAGCGCCCTAACCACCTGGCCATGCCGGGCCTAGACTCAAGGAAGAGACGTTTTGACTGGTCTATAGAGAGCTATGTAGATTGTTTCCCATTTAATAAACCTTTTCGATTGTGGTCAAAATTTGATCAAACTAACTGAAAGAACACTATGAAAACTGTTATATGGCAACTAACAGCCAGACCTTCTTATCTCAAATGAAAGCACCGAGATCCATTGTAACTTACAGAGCGCAAACTGTGACCAGTTGATTACTGGGTGCGTGTGTTATGGCCTGAGTTGGGTTTCGTCTTTTTCTGTACTGATAGTAGAGTAAAGATACATGAAAACCCAGATGAGATGCTTGTGTGACTTCGACAATGCTGATGGAGAGGGTTTAGTGATGTAAGAAATGCTCTCATAGCAGGATTTGGTCTTTTGTTTCTTTAAGAAGAGAAAATATCATCCAGAGTGTGCCTGAACATTATTTCTGATCATTTCTATCCAACAATGCTGCAGTTATAACCTAATAGATACTAGTTCTTCCAATACAATATTGAACAGTCCACTGTCCTCTTATTGAACAAAATCGGTTCGAAGGGCGTTCTCTGATTTCAGTCATATTTCTTTGGCAACATAATCAGATATCAATCTCACCGAAAATATTTATGATAAATTTGAGCTTCACATTTTTCATTGTCATCATCTGTAATGCAATACAACCGAATAGTAAACCTACAGGCAGCTTGTGAAAACTACGACACCCCGAGTTCAGACTGTTATCATGGACTTATCATTAGGTTAGGTGGAGTTTCTTATAACTTGGTTGAAAATATCGATGACTGACATGTAAAATTAAGTAACTTTACACTTTTAGTGCCATAATCCATGTTTAGGACCTAAACCTTTCTTCATATAATATTCTATAGGAAAAGTTCAAAAGCACGGATAACTAAATTAATGAACGCGAATAAAAACATAAACAATCAAGTAGACGCTATTTAAATTATGATATTGAAACAAATGTCATGTATTGTAGCGACCTCTTGTTGTTAAGGCTTTGAAGACGAAAATTATAGGTTTTAAGAAATATATATATATATATATATATATAATTTCAAAAATAGAAAATGTTTCGAAGTGTCAATGAAAAATTGAAAATATGCAGAATGGCATAAACAGTTTATTTTAGCGATTTACTTATTTTCTTTCTACGTTATACATTTTATAAAAGTATACTGATTAGCGATGATTATGAACTCACTGACACTTTTAATATTTTTTATTTCGAACACAAAAAAAATTTAGCATTGTTATACTTCTTTGGCAAACTTCCTATAGCTCTAATTTTTTCAAAGTTCCGTCAGTTTATTTATGAATTTAAACCTGAAACATTGATGTTTCATGGATTATGACTAATCAAATCAAGATTGTGCAAGATTTCGGAATATTTTGAAATTATAATAGCGACTTGATATCCTGAACACTAATAAACTATTCTGTACTCTCATTTATAAACATAAAATATTTTAATATTTCTTGTCTGTCTGCAGATTTCTTTAACTACTTACAAAACATATTATGTATTAATCAATATTAATAAAGTAACTGGTCAGCATATAAATACATATATGTATGTGTATACATCTAGGGTAGTTTCTAGAATGTTATTTTTTTATTTTTATGAAACACGTGCTTTTGGAATCTTTCGTACAATAGAATTTAATTACATTTAAACTAGATTCAGCTATGATTAAGAAATGTTTTAAAGAGAAAGGGTGGAGAAAAAAATCAGGGGTACGTGAGGGTTTATTGCTGACTTTTGTTCAGCTTATTATCAGTATGTATTTTGTCTGACTCGAGGTACTGACACACACACATAAGATACATCATAAGTTATTGTCATCTAATGTAAGACTTCACTAGTTTCGTGCTTTAAGAAGAAAGTAAACAACGTCTTTACTAACCTTTATTAAAGGTTAACGTCAGAATAGTGTAATTTTCATATATTAACAAAACTATTGTTAACTCTTCACTTTCGTCCCTTTGCTTTGGTTTATAACGTATAATATATATTACAACGAGTACAAGAATATAAAAATTTTTGTATTCGAAATAAAATTGTTAACGCTATTCATGGTATTTTGTTAGAAATCAAACTTACCCTGAAAAACAACAGCAAGTGAAAAAAAAGACCCCGAATGTTATTTCGAGATTTTTACACGTAAACATTTTTGAGAAATAGTTTTGTAGCAAATAAAAATAAAAATATATAAAATGTTGAATACATATGATTAGACATTATTATAGGTTATAGTCAAAATAGTTTTATTTTCATATATAAAATAATTATAGTTATCTCTTCATTTAAGTTCCTTTTTTTTACTTAGTTATTTTTACTTGACTGATAGCATTTCTGAGGTTAGGAGAAATTTTGAGAAGAACAATTACAAGATGTATTATTCTAATCACGTTTTATTAATATTTGTACAATTAGATATCTAGATCATAAAACATTGTTTGTTTGTAATTAAGCACAAAGCTACACAAGGGGCTATCTGTGCTCTGCCCACCACGGGTATCGAAACCCGAATTCTATCGTTGTAAGTCCGCAGACATACCGCTGTGCCATTGGGGGAGGGGGCACCTTAAAACATATTCCTGGCTAATCAAAGTATATTATTTCATAGATTATGACTCATTACATCTAGACATAAGGTTTTGAAGTATCAAGATGTTTTTGGGAAGCCTTATAGAAGAGACTTGGTATTCTTGTCACTAATGAGCTACTCTATACCTTCATTTATAAGTTTTATGAATTTGTTGCACATCATAATTCAAGATCTTAACCTTTCTCTTGATAACTTAACTAACCGCTTCCTATAGATTCTTGTGACTTTAACCGTCTGTTTTAATTATTATATGGCAGTCTTTTTTTAAATCTACAACAACACACCTAACCAAATCTATCAATACATTTGGTTGAAAATGAGAGGCAAAGATAAAGTTTTTCTATAGTTGAACTTTTATACATAAAAATGAGAATATGCGTAATGCAGATGTACCATGTACTTACGATGCCTAGATGACACCAAAGGTAATAAACATTTAGGACTACATCCATCTGTCTACGTTACAAAACGCCTACAAGATAATTTTTCATAGCATCCACATTTCAACTTTTTCTAGCTGTTGTACATAATCGTTTTTTATATAAATAAGTTTCAAGCTTTCTGTCATAGAATGTAATGCATTTCAAAACAAACCTACGGTGGTATTTTCAGTGCTTGTTTCGAAGATTAATCTATATTTTTTATTTGCTATTTGTATAATTCCACTATATATATATTTTACATCATCTATAAAATATGAACTTACTTGCTTCATTGTTTTGTTTTGGGCGGACGTACAAAGAGCTAAGATATTAGAATTCAAAATATTTCTGCGTTCGATCTGTTTAAAAAGAAAAATAACAGTAGTTTGTCGTTTCTTCTTATGCTCATGCATCATCATCATCATCGTATTTTAAAGTTGGCCAGTATTATAATCCTAAACGTTTGTTTTGTTCCTTATAAAAGCTGAGATCTGTCACCATGGAAGTAATTTTTAAAGAAAACATACTTAAACATTTTTACGGATGTTTGTTTAGTAAACTGAATAGATTGATAATGTTTATTCCGATTAGCGTAAATAAGTTTAAGAGCGAACATTCCGTGATGTTATGTACTAAAACAGACGAAACAAAGAAAAGCAATTATCACAAACAGATACCTCCATTAGATATAGAGGAACTATTGACAAGGGCCAATCATTTGGTTAAAAGGTACTAGATACAGTGACGACACAAATGCATCCAGATGTTGCTACTTAAAAACAAGAAAATTTGTCTTTATATCTTTATATTATACTGTTGGAAAAGATACGGGAGATTTTAGACCATTACATTTTTGCATGTGTGAAAATAATCAAAACTAACATAACCTTTTCCATGCCAATAGTATTCCATGTTTCTAAGGTGAAGTCAGGAATACTCTGGAAAAAGAAAAGAAGTGACTATCCACTTGGGTTAAACTATATGGAAATGCTCCTAAATCCTTCAACGTCAAGTCTCTGCAGATGCAAGTTTGACAGGTTACCAAATGACATCCAAATGGTTGAGAAAAACTACTACAAGAAGAAGAGGGATCAAAGAATTCATCCTCATTAAAGTACAAGAGGTCGATATCTTTAATTAAAAAATAGTCTTTATAAGAAATAATAATTCTTAGAAACCTTGTGAAAGTATTAAAATATTTGTATCATATTTCAATACCAACTTTTTTATTACATTCCTTTTATCCCATTATAGATTTCAAATCAGTAGTGATTCAAATTGCATTCCAGATCTATCTTTTCTTTGCCACAACTAACTGCTTGGGAGACTTTTAATCAATACCAGAACTCATCATCTGGGTTGGACCTATGAGGCAAATAAAGAGTATTTCTTCTCTACTGAAGGATATTTCATACGTGGATTTTATTGTTCGATTTTATCACCTCAGCCATACTTAAGTAGGCTTCAAATAGTGCTAAGTGTGATTTACAATAAGTATATGTCTCGGTAAGAGTAAACATATGTTCAAAATGGTTAAAATAAAATCAGAGTATAAAAACTAATAACATTCGATATTAGTAGTACAATACATATACTTGGAATATCAGAGCAATATGATAAATCATTAAGTGTTTTCTTTTCAAAACAGATAAAAAATTGTTTCACCAACGAACTTCGTGTACTTATGTTTTTATAATAAAACATTATCTGTTTGAAATAGTTTAAGAACCTATGGATTAAGCCCAAGCACACAATATAAGAATTGAATTAATTCTATGAAATGATAATGATTTTATTGGAATAAACTTCTTAAGAATATTTCTAACTACTTCCAATGTAAAGTCCATGAGGTTCACGTATAAAAGCGTATCGAACTCAGGTGGTATTTTATAGTACATCCTTTACACTTGGGAAGGTATATCTTCTTACTCGTTTTCGTTCTCTGGAACCAGTTAACACTTAAAAAAAGAAGGGAAGAGTAGAAAGCTTATTAACCAATTATTGGATATACATTAAACATTGTTTCTACATCCCAAGGGATTACTGTTAAAGTTCAGCTGTACACAAACGATAGCTTCGGCCAACAGCAGAATTTTAACATAATTTTCTGGTACACAAAATATATGAAATTTCCGTGTAAACTTTTAATAGTTTTGTAATTCAGATGTTGCTAAAACAATCGACGTAAGCAAATCCATATAAGATGTTACAAGAATTCTGTAGGCCTAAAATTGCCCCGTTGGCTCAATGGTAAGTCTAAGGGCTTATCATGCTAAAAATCAAGGTTCGATACCTGCGATGGGCAGATCACAGATAATCCATTGTATAGCTTTGTGATTAACAACAACCACGTCTAAAAGTAAATAGAATACATTATTCTTGAGCCGCTTAAAAACATCCATCCCGTAATTATAAACACAATATATAAATAGTTTCCCAGTTAACGGACAAACCTATATGTCAATCAAAACACAACTTAGAGGTTGATAGGAATTACATGGCTTGAATAGATGAAATCACTATAAATAGTTGGAAGGAAAAGTTTATTGTGAAGTTTCTTCAACAATATATTGATATATGTAGAGCAGGTGGTGCTTATTGTGAATCATTAAGTTTTAACGTTACTCTAAGAGTATCAGGAATTCGCTTTGATAAAAAAGGAAAAGTAATTTAAACTACTGTACGTACACAAAATAAAAAGAGGGATTTTACCACTATTCAAAACAACTAAGCACTGCAGAGAAATAAAATCTAGTCATTGTAAAAACAAAACCTAAACCAGTCTGAAGAGATTTGTCTCTCATTAAATATTACTGCAAATCCCAATTAAAAAGTCATAAATAGTATATTCAGATAATATAAATTAGCTCAAAAAAAATTATTTCGAAACGAGAGCTGTATGATTTTTCCAATATATAAATGACTTCATTTCCATTTTAACAGTAATTTGTTGAGTTGTTTAGCGGAATATTAGATAATTAAAAATATTGTGCAAAACGTGGTTAGGACCTTTTCAGTGTGGCTTTCTAATATCATAGCTATTTTGAAAGAATGATATTTTCTTTGGTCAAAGTGTCTTAGGATCTCTTGACATTTCAACGCCAAAAATTAAAACCTATGAAATTATGACACAGTAAAAGCGTTAGATACGTAATTCTTCCAATAAGCTCGTGGCCAACATTGATATCGTTTATCATTCAAGACATTTTGTATTGCAAAAAGTAGTTAATGAACTCTCTGTTTGGAAACTAATCTTGATCATCTTATAAATTCCTACCATGCTATATCACTACCATTACAGTTTGTCCTTCAGTCATCTGTAATAGTTGCTCAACGAACCATCAGGCTGTTGAGTATAACCTCTATATAAACACGGTCTAGTAAAATGTCAACTGTAACATCAAATGAAAAATATGGATTTTGATAATCCAAAAAATTAAGATAATTCCTATAAGTAATTAAAGAACTTGAACTTATACCTCGAGTGGCGAAAGGTAATACAAATCAGGCTTATTTTAACTCTAGTGCTTTCATAGAAATATTGAAATCAAATATGTATATATATATATATATATATATATATATTCGATATATTCCTCT
>NW_013665700.1:42201-43498 GCF_000517525.1 Limulus polyphemus | reverse complement strand
TGTATATATATATATATATATATATATATATTCGATATATTCCTCTAGTTATTTTTGAAATACAATTTCGGCAAAATATTTGTTTTTATTTTTTTAGTATAAAGCTACACAATGAGCTGTCTGCACTCTGTCCACCGGAGAAACTGAACCTTTGAATTTTAGCGTAAGTCTGTAGGCTGATCACTGACTCACCAAACGACGGACAAAATAAGGAATTAATCATATTTTTCTGTGAACTTATCCCAGGTTGTTTGCCAAAACAATGGTATTTTATAGCGTGAATAAGATACTTCCTTGTTAGTATTCTCCTTTATAATCCAACTAGACACTCTGGTAAAATGTTTGTATAATATGAACTGATTTACTTGTGAATAGGTTTGTCAGTAATAATTTTTTCACAAGAATAAACTACTTATTTATAAAGAGACAATTCGTGGTTTATCAGCACTTTTTTCACAAAAATAAACTACTTATTTATAAAGAGATAATTCGTGGTTTATCAGCACTTTTTTCACAAGAATAAACTACTTATTTATAAAGAGATAATTCGTGGTTTATCAGCACTTTTCTTTAATTATCTTGTTATTTTACTCTCACAATGTTAGCAAAATTCTCTTCTTTTTTCAACAGTTTTCACACTCTAGATTTCTCATTTTCATTAATAAGCCAAACATGGCCTTGTGGTTGGCGTGTTGGACTATGGATCAGCTGTTCCATCGTTTGGGTCCAGTTATAGGCTATCTGTGCTCTGTCCACCGCAGATATCGAATCTCAATTTTTAGCGTTATTAGCCCTCAGACCTACGGCTGATTCATAGGAAGACCTGTTATAAAGTCCCCCGCTGGTACAGCGGTAAGTCTACAAATTTAGAACGCTAAAATCAGGGGTTCGATTCCCCTCGGTGGATACAGCAGCTAGCCCGATGTGGCTTTGCTATAAGAAAAACACACACCTGTTATAAAAAAGAAAAACAAGCAAGGTCCATACTTTAATACTGTGAAGTATTTATAAGGGTGACGGTTAAATCCCGCTATTCAAACAGACTAGAATGCCTCAAAAGTTGGCGGTGGGTGCTATTGCCTAGCTACTTTTCCTCTAGTCTATCAGTTCAAAATTAGGGACGACTAGCACAAATGGTCATTAATCAGCTTTGCACGAATAACCGTAAAAATAAAATCAAGCATTTTCATTAAAGGAACATTAAAATTATATTTGACAAAATACTTAATGACTTATATGCAGCCCCCAGTGGCACAGCGGTATGTCTGCGGACTTACAACGCTAGAATCCGGGTTTC
>NW_013665700.1:37140-41915 GCF_000517525.1 Limulus polyphemus | reverse complement strand
CAGGGCACAGATAGCCCATTGTGTAGCTTTGTGCTTAATTACAAACCAACCAACCAACCAACTTATATGCAATACGAATACATACACACGTATCTTTGTATGTGTATAAAAAAACTTTACTGAAAAAAATCCCCTTGTTTTCTTTTGCAATGTTTCCAAAGCAGTTCTAACTTTTCACTAAAACTGTTCCACTTAAAGTAAAAAAAAATCAAGTGCATAAAGACTGCCAAAAGCATCGATGACTAACTCATTAAGCTGTGAAAACTGTTTTATTGTCTTCATAATGTAATAGATAGCAGTTTTTATGTTACTCTAATGTCGTGCTTTAAAGGGGTAGTTCAAGAAAACTTTCAATTTGACCAAATTTAACTTATTCTTAAGAAAAACAAACCACATTCGTTAGTTTATAATGAAAACTTAACTGGGGAAACGTTACTGGACTCTTAAAATGAAAAGAGAAAACTAATGTATATTTTTTTTCTCAGGTGGATGACAATTTGCAAATGGTGACTAATGAGATAATAAATTTACTGGTAGTACAACAAACATTAATCCAACTTTCCTGTTGTGCGCTTTGAAAAGGAAATCCTTATTTTCCTGACTTATCAATATACCAAGGAGGAAAGTTCCAGGAAAGATGAAAGTTGCGCCAACTCTGCAAGGAAAGAAATACGTTTGTTATTAATTTTTGTGTAGAATTGTACAGCTCTACTTTATATTTAATAATTCATCTAACACTTAGGACACAATACAGGATAAATGAGCATTTTATCGAGCACTATTACTACAGCCACAGCTATCTACTCAAGTTGTTCATGTTGTATTTTTATGTATATACACACACACACACACACCAAGATAGTCATTTTGGAGTAAGGCAGCATTATGTATCACTTCACGGTTGTCATCAAAATATTTTTACTCTTCATATAGAATAGATCAATCTTCGAAAGCACTCGAGCTTTAAGGTCTGTTTTGGGCCTTCTACATATTCATACATCTATATAAAAAAACGAAAATATATTTTAGTAAAAGAGGCGACAAATACTTTTACAGGAACTTTACAAAGACAAAACGTATACTAGAGAATACTTTAAAGAGATCTATTGTGAGAATTCGACGATAAGCTCAAGACAAGAGTGAAAGAAAAAGTCAAAGAGCAAGTGTTTCAAAGTGTTGTAACCTAACTTGTGAACTATGTGTTTGCCCTTTTTCACAGTCTATATGTCAGAACTACACTTGACCTAGCCAGTCTAACATTATTAATGTTCAAAGTGTCTAGCCACAATAGTCAATGAATTATGATATATAAGAGAATTTTCATTTTGAATCCCCCCCCAGTGGCACAGCGGTATGTCTGCGAACTTAGAACGCTAGAAACCGGGTTTCGATACCCATGGTGGGCAAGAGCACAGGTAGCCAATTGTGTAGCTTTGTGCTTAATTACAAACAAATAAAGTCATTTAGCATTAATATCTTCATCTTATTGGAGGATTCGCTATGACCCAAATGTATATAGTCCAGTAAATTTAGGGTTTGACCCCAAACAAATTACAATATAATTCATTTTGGTATGGGTTTTTTTTGGAGGGGGAGAAGCACGCCTTTTAACATATAAAATATCACAAGAAGTCCTAGTGATAGAACATACAAATGTTTTGTGAAATCAAATTTTTTTTAAATACAAAAATCGCGGAAAACTTGTTTTGTAAAGGTCCATAATGCTCTCTGGTGTGTATGACCACCGTAACTAGTTATAGTATTCTTTTTATTATGGTTTACACATTTAATCTTAATGTTATACACTATTTTATTTCTATAAGTAATCCCCTCCAAATAAAGTTTATTTCTGTTTATATTTTTTTGTTAAAAAAGACAAATTGTAAGTGAAAATCGTCGATAAAGTTTAAGTCTTCTTAAACAGTATCTTAGAAAAGTTCTTGTTTGCGATTTGACTACTTCTAACATGAATATTTATGTTATCAGCAAACGTTGTATTTCTGATTTTTTGGATTGTTTGTTTTCTATTACTGAACCTTTCAATAATGGAAATGATGAATAACAGTTTACAGTTAGTGACTTGATGTTGAAGATGAAAGAGTATTTAGAATGAATTCGAAAATGAACCATAAAGTTCCACCTATCATGAAAAATACCTCATAATTGCAGAAATTGGAGGCATGGAATATACTGTAACATTTAGACCTACAGCATCTCATATTCTGTAAGGTTTTGTATTTTATCAAAAAGAAAGAACATGCAAACGTAGAAAAGTCAAGAGCTGTTGAGGCCGCTACAAAGACGATCAAAGATGATATGAAACCTTTGAAACATTGAACGATTGTTACCCAAGTAGCATCGACATGTTCTTAGTTGATGAAGCAATAGGGCTTTTGCCATAGTCGTTACGGTTTATGTGGGAAACTTTAATGGCAGGCAAAAACAAAAGTTTTAATGGTTCCATTCCAGTTAGGCTTAGGGATTTAAATGCATGATAATTTGCTTCAATATGTTTAATTAACTCCTTGCATAGTCATCTCATGCTCGTATTCAGAAGTGCAGTCATTTGAACGTAGTGATGCAGTAGCTCATGAAATTAATGCTCCAGTTGTAGTTGATTGTCAGGTTATTCAGTATGTTGCAGATAATGTTGACCATGATGTTTGCACTATTGCTGGAAAAATACATTTTATTGCATGGGTATTATTGCAGTTTTTACACTAGCAAATACAAATATGAAATCCTTGACTTTAAGAAGTAATGTATTAACAGAATAAATAGCCGCTATGGGAAGAATTAACATACATTCTAACAAGCAATAACCAATGAATCTCGTTTAGCCATTTGTCCTTTCCATGCATGACAGATCGTACAGCAAAAGTCCACTTCCTGTGGAAGACTTGTTTGTTGTTGAATCCAAACAGATCGGAATGGTTTGGTTTGATGCAAGTGTGTCACCAAGGCAAGTTCCAGGACAATAGTGTCTTTTTTTTTCATTATTCGCATAGATCTAAGTGATATGTCATGTACATGTTATACTTTCAAATTTATGGTGTCACATGACAGACAATGTATATAATGTTACATTTGTTTTGACGTCTGACCAGCCACTTTAGAAGAAGTCTATGCTGATAGTTCAGCACGAGTTTTTACACAGAGAAATGCGTCGCATTATTTTACTGTTAACTTTTTGTATAGAAATGAATTTCTTGGGAAGTAAATGGCAATTTTATGGCAAAATTAGGGTTAGAAAACGTCTTGGAATTTGCATATGCAGATAATGCAGTCAGTCAGTCATATGTTAACTGACAAAGCAGTTTCTAGAGCATTATGCAGACACTTTTTTGGTTGATGCTCCATTAAATTCAATGTTATTTTCGAACATGTTGATTTTCCCTTTCCAAAACAGGTTGACGACCAGGATAGCGGAGATGAAAATCCGTTACAACTGATAATTATTTATCACACTATTGACTCAGAACAACAGTTAACGGATAAAATGGGAAGAGCAACAATACGAAAATACAGAAATTACTAATGTTGCTGACATATGCCTTCTTTTTGACAAACCTCCGGAAAAAAAAAAGGAATTACTGCAGATGATATTTGCTCCTAAGAAGTTTTAGTGAGTATTTGTGAGAATATTTATGACAAATCATCAAATGCAATGTCTTTTTTGTGGTTGCAGTTAATGTAGGTGATTGATATTTTACGAGTATTCGTTAAAGTTAAACTAATTGGAAATTGGGATCTACATCTGCAGAAAGCTGGAGCTATGTTGCCGTATATGGCTGCATCTGATCACAGTTTGTGTTCGAAATATTTACGAATATATCTACAAAAGGTGTATGATGTAATGAACATGGTGATATACCTGCAGGCTTTATGTTGTTAGAAGATCAGACCGATTTTGCGCTCAAATAACATCAGATTTGGCAACAGAGCAGGTCCTCAGTCGTATCATAAAGACAACTAAAGGAAAAGGAATGATAGAAACCAATGATTTATCTGGTTATTATCTATGTCATATGTAGTCGAAGTAAATAATGCAATGCAGAAACTAACAAACGTTTGATTCGCAACCAGCGAGCAACACCAAGAATCAATCAAGACTCGTATTGACAGTGACATGGAGATTATTGGTGTAATCTTGGGCTTCCTAGAAAACAGAAAGACGTTCAGTTCCAGTGATAATTTACGAAACATTGCAGCAATGTTACCTGAAATACGATTGTAAATTTAAATAAACTAAGCAGGTTGAAGAGCAAATGATAAGCAGACGACTGGCAAAAATGCCAAGAACTACGTTTTAAAAAGAAAGATCAAGCAGTAACCTTAAGTGTGTGGATTGTAGTGAAGATAGGAAATGAGAAAATGAAATAAAAGTGGATCTGCAGTTGTTGTTCCATAGGTTAAAGCTGACTTACAACGCTAGAAACCGGGTTTCAATACCTGTGGTGGGCAAAGCACAGGTAGCCCATTGTGTAGCGTTGTGCTTAACTTCAAACAAACAAACCAAAGGTTAATTACTGCCGCAGAGGATTTTACAGAGGAAATTTAATCGCTATTCTGGTATCAATTGTGTACCTATCCACCAGCTCTTTTTAAATCTCCTGATCTTCTGAAGAAAACAAACAAACCACTGCTAGCAGATGCAATTTGTAAGGTTATCAATGTAGAATGTGTTGCGCCCTCTGTCGAGCATATAGTGCACGTTCTTGATAGTGATTTGCTTGGGGAAGTTGTAAAACATATATTACACTTTTTATTGTTTG
>NW_013665700.1:28860-36747 GCF_000517525.1 Limulus polyphemus | reverse complement strand
CCCACGGCTGAAAGGGCGAGCATGTTTGGTGGGATGCGGATTCGAACCCGCGACCCTCAGATTGCGAGTCGAGCGCCTTATCCACCTGGCCATGCCGGGCCACTTTTTATTGCCTATACTTTGTAAAACCCAGGTATGGTCAGACGATAATAGTTTTTGATTGATACAAAGATGGTCGACCTACTCATCATAGACGGACAAGAGTGTGCATTAGCATAGTAGACAAATTTTAAAATAGTTTACGCCCATTTTGGTGGTACCTAGAGCGGATGTTCAGTCTTCTTTCTGCATGCTTATAATCTCATGAGTTTTGTAAAAAGAATCAAAGAAAATGTTTCGTATTATAAATGACTTTAGAAGTAAAACTATTTCAAGATGTACCATTCTAAGAAAGATATAATGAGGATAATAAGATATATATAAACATCTTTGAATGAATACATATTATCCAGTTTGAACATCACACACAACATTACAGTTAATACTATTCATAGACACTTGAACAACCCAAAAATTACATGTGTGTAATTTAGATCAAGAGTTAGATATACGATTGTTCATACATTTTATACGAAAAATATGCGCATCCGGTTGAATAAATGAAATATGGAACTCCGAAACAATAATATTCATTTCCGTATTTTCGTGTTTTTAAATAAACAAATTCTGAGATAGAACTATTTCCATCGTAGATTGTGCTATGCTTACGCATTATTACCCATCATCGCAATTTCTGTTATAACAAGCTTTCACGAAGGATGCACTTTGAAAACATTTTCGCTAAATAGGGATGTTTGCTTCAAAGACCATGTTTATGCGAAACGAGGACACAAACATCAATTTGAGATACATTGGGTGACTTACGGGGTATATTGTCCAATGGTATTTTAGCGATTTCGGTTGCTTTTGGCTAATCTCATATGCTTTTGAGGAGTGGTTGGAAGCTTAATTATGAATCATCGTGAATTCGAGATCCTTATACGTTATTTTGTTAATCGTACTACAATATTTGTCCGAGCTCATTTCAATGGCTTTTTGGTCTCCTGGAAACAATAGATTATATTTTGCAAATTAGTTTATTGCTCAGGAACGGTTTGAGGCATAGTTTTATAGATTTGGAGCCAGTTACTATCCTAAATGTTCTATATTGTTAGTTTATCTCCTTCCATGGAGAACGTTAAAAAATCTCTTCTTCAAAATGTTGTATTCTCTTGCTCTACATCGTCTAATACTCTCTATGTAAAAATTATTTTTCTTTGTAAATGTTTTTCTGTGAATATCAATAAAATTTCCTAGTCATAAATTTAGCCTTGGCAGAGTTGTCGTGCCGAATACTGGAAATCTGGTGTGAACCAAATATGTAGGTGCTAAACATATCACCCGTAGCACCATGTATGACATCAGTGTGAATAGTGTAAATTTGATGTGAATCAAATATGTACGTGCCAAAAATGCCACCCGTGGCATCATGTATGAGATCTATTGTGATACGTAACTCTATTAGCGTATCAGAATACAGTGCTATTAACCTTTTGCAGTAATACTGCTTTGTTTCAAATATTTGTAAACTTTTATGGTAGTGTTTCAGCTACTCTATAAGCTAGGTAAAAGTTAATTTGTAAATCGTTTACATCTTCCAAATCGTTTTCTTGTCCCAGTGTTAATAAAATATTAAACAGACTGGGACTTTGTTATCCGTGCATGAAACTAAGCTTAAATTAGATACATGTTTCCAATGTGGTGGTAATATTTAGTTTCCAGTAGGATCTCTTGAATAGTGTTAATAACTTTGTTTATTTCTATTTCTCAGTCTCTTCCGTCAGCGAATTGAGGTATGACTGAGTATCTGTTCACACTTTAATAAAGTAACAATGTATTCTGAAAATTCTGGTAATTTAATATATTTTAAAATAAAAGGAATGCAGTCAAGAAAATCAGTTAAATGTGTTACTATATTAAAAAAACCCGATTCTATTCCGTTATAGAAATGAAATAGAATCCAAAAACATAGTATTCGATACTAAATATTTACATATACAATTTAGAAATACTTAATACTTCATCTGAAAATTATTTCATTACGAAATATTCATATTAGATACTGATAAAAATAAAGAATTGACAAACGTTGAAAAGCGGTTGGCCCGATATGGCCAGGTGGTTAGGGCACTCGACTCGCAATCTGAGGGTCGCGGGTTCGAATCCCCGTCACACCAAACATGCTCGCTCTTTCAGCCGTGGGGATGTTATAATGTGATGGTCAATCCCACTATTCATTGGTAAAAGAGTAGCCCAAGAGCTGTCCGTGGGTGGTGATGACTAGCTGCCTTCCCTCTAGTCTTACACTGCTAAATTAGGGACGGCTAGCGCAGATAGCCCTCGTGCAGCTTTGCGCGAAATTCAAAAACAAACAAATTGAGAAGCGGTTTCCGTAATAATCCAATCTTCTAAAATCCTTCAAGTAGGTAAGATATAATAGACTAAAGACAAGTCTTTAAAACGATGCCTTAAATTTTGAAGATTACCTTACACTCAATGCGAATGTAATCGTACAAATATCAAACAAATATATTACCGCAAGACGGATTTTTCAATTTATCGATAACTTCGCTGTTGCCTGGCAATGCAAGATTTGATATATTATACATTATGTTTACATGGATATTGTTTTCGTGATCCAAGTAAGTTGAAAACATATCTTTACAATGAAAGAGGTATTTTCTAATCATGACGTTCCATGTTTTTGATTCTCTTCGTTTATAATATATCGCGTTTCACAATGAAAATATTTTCCTGTGCTTTTACACTTGCCATTTTTTCTACGTGTTTTTACTGCATTCTACATCCTGAGTTAAAACTTAGATGGTCCCAAGTAAAGTCATGTCATTATCAATTGAAACATATTCCTGGGATAGTGTGTCAATATTACATTCCAAACATCGTCTGTCAAGACTTTCTTTTTTCTATTCACATGTGGAAAAGAAATATAAAAGTTAATAGTGTTTTTTCTTTTTATTTCAAGACCTGGTTCGAACCAAAACAGAGAAGAACTCAAGCCTATACCACTCTGAAAAAAAAAATTGCAATCTAATCGCTCTGAAGAAAAAGAACACGGTTGAAGTTGTAGTCGAACGGCATTTTGTAAAACCTTTTGTTTGTTCAGATTTGCTACAGCAGCGCTCACCTGTCACTTACAAGCTCATTAAGTTTACTGTTTTCTCATATTAAACAGCCTAAAAACCCCTACGCGTTTTTAGGAGTAACCTCTTACTCATCAGAAACTTAAAATGAACAACGTCTTACTTTTCGTCATTGCTGAAGCTTTTGGTCTTTTATTATTTTTACGCTTTACAGTTTTTCACGACACTGACTTACTTCAGAATGTTTTTCTTAATACAAAGCGATGAGAAAAAAAATATCAAAATATTAGGTAACAGCACTAACACATAACTGGTAACTCTAAAAAAAGCACCGTGGCATTATTAACATATATGTAAGGATTTTAATTGCAAGGTTATTATGAGTCCAATACATTATAGAGTTTAACATGAATTTCATTTCAAAAGGTGAAAAATCTTAGTTATGGAACCATCCATTTGATTCAATGATTTTTTTAATTCTTTTTTTGATATAGATCCGCTACGTCCGATCATATGACCTTCCAAAAACTACCAGTTAGAATAGTCGTATTTGGCAAATCCCACCTTGTTACGCTATACTATGTTCTAAGAAGGTCGCAATTATTTTAAATAAGATTTTTGTAAAAAAAAATTAGATTAGGTATTTTGAAAGGAAAATTAAAATAAAGGCTATTTGACATATCCATACAAAGAATTGATAAAATCCAAAAACACTTTAGTAACATTCAGACCACTCAAATCAATGGCTCAGTAATATATATTCAAAATATCAAGCACATTGTAAAGATTGTTAGAAACTACTGGAAATATTTGTCAACATGTTATTAAGTAAAAGCTTTTTACAAAGGAATTGTGTTCAAATGTCCATCGCTTGACTCTTTCAACAACAGACTCAACTACTTATAACCTGCAATCATAAAACAAATACACAGCATTCTATGAATTCGCACCTCTGTAAAGATGTGCAAATTATATTTTTTCTAATCAAACAAATACTCTGTTAACTATAGCTACACGTGTATGAGCGTTTTAAATTTAATCTAAAGTTTTCCTAAATGACTCTTAACTGAATGCGCACGAGGTTGACACACCATAATGGAGAAGAAATATTGAATATAATTCCGAATTTACTGTGTGTATCTACACGGAAAGTGGTAAGCTATTAATAAAATATTGAAGTCTGTTGTGCACAAAACATCAGTTGTATCACAAACCTATATGTACTCAAGATACGTCTGTGATCTGATAACGTAAATTCCACTCGGACTCTGACAAGTGCAAGGTGATATTGATGTAAAGAATAAAAATACTTTTGTCCATCGTACAATTTGCATATCGCATTTGCATAACCTTTAGAACTTCCGAAATGCATATCTACAACTTTTCCAGTATCCCTTTATATTGTATCTGGTATTTTCTCTTCTCTACCAAGAACTGCCGCTAAATTAGCAATGTAGGGTAAAATATATAGTTCATAATTACGACATGAAAAACGTAATATGTAAAAGGTGTTAGCATGCGCACTTTGATCTCCACAAGTAGGGTTAATGTTCTACCGTCTTTGTAATAACAGTAATTACAAAACTTATTCCAGTTCCAGAACGATTTTAAAGGGATTTTTATCATTACTTTGGGAATAAATTGTGGCAAAAAAGTGATAATTTTATTACTTGAATAACACTTTTTTTTATATCAATAATGATAAGAAATCAAATTATCATGCCTTCAATTATATAATGCTTTGTGTATCTTACGTTCTTCAGAAATGTTTTGAATGCTAAATGACAACTGTCGCATATAGGCTAGGCATAAAGTCATCTTAAATCCCGGGTTTCCACAGCGTCTCGCCTATAGTGTACCCTTAAAACAACCATATGTAGAAATTAAAAAAGGTAATAGTGATAATTTATACAGAGTTTTAGAACATAAGAATAAGAAAAGAACATACAGAACAACTATTATATCAATAAATATATATTACGTAGTAGAAATAAAATGTTAAAATAATCCAAGAGTTAACAGCATGACTTATATGAGTCATGATTTTTAGATAAGGGCAAACTTAGGATAACACACCTGAGAATAGGAAGAAATAGATCCAAAAAACACCTCCATACAACACCAGATCCCTCCAGTAAACCCCGATCTCAAGGTCCTCCAGTCCTATCTCTGACAATGAGAGCTGCCAATTGTACAATGTTCGATTCCCGGTCTATATTCTGTTTTTAAAATCTAAATGGGCCACTATTACACCACATTTCAACAAGAATACTACAGGACTCCGATAAATAGCTAAATGCTTAACTAGACATCAAATTTCACAATATAGTATTTAAACTTATTGGAGTATTTTTAAATTTACGATTTCGTGGTGAAGTTAACAATGAATATAATTAAACAGTACGTTATGCAATATATTGTATGTTATGGAACAATATCCTAGCATATTCTTAATTTATTGTTTTATTTCATTAAGAAGCTAAAGATTAGAAGCACAACTTCTAACAAAAATAAATTTTACACTGACTTTAATAAAGTGCTATACAATTGCATTTCTAAAAGTATAAGTTACTTTATAATTTCGGATTGTCTCGAATTACGCGCATAAACCTACATAGAAAAACCTGAACAAGGCCTCAGGGTTAGCGTGCCCAGACGGCGAATCCGAGGGTATCACAATTTGCATCCCGTTGCCATAAAAATGGGCTTCAACCTTTGGGGGTCGGGTTTGCGCTATAAGAATGGCAGTAAATTACATTATTCGGTTAGATAAAAGTAGCCCAAGGGTAGGCAGTGAATACTGCTGACTATTGGTTTGTTTTGTTTGTTTGTTTTACAGCAACGACACATTGGGCTATCTGCTGTATCCATTGGGGGGAACCGAACTCCGGATTTTACCGTTATAAGTCCATAAACTTACAGCTGTCCCACCGGAGGACAACTACTATTCACTATCTGCCTTCTCTCTAAGGCTGCGAGTTCAAAATTACTGACAGTTATGAAACTTTGCACGAAATTCTAAAACTGATCATTTTCCTCTTGAAACCAAGGCCAGGTGGTTAGGGCGCTCGACTCGCAATCTCACGGTCGCGGGTTCGAATCCTCGTCCCACCAAACATGCTCGCCCTTTCAGCCGTGGAGGCGTTATAATGTAACGGTCAATCCCACTATTCATTGGTAAAAGAGTAGCCCAAGAGCTGGCCGTGGGTGGTGATGACTAGCTGCCTTCCCTCTGGTCTTACACTGCTAAATTAGGGACGGCTAACGCAGATAGCCCTCGTGTAGCTTTGCGCAAAATTCAAAAAACAAACAAACAAACCTCTTGAAATATTAAGCCCTCCTCACTAGATACCAATAACGTTTGTTTGTAGTTAAGCACAAAGCTACACAAAGGGCTATCCTGCTCTGCCCACCACGGGTATCGAAACCCGGATTCTAGCGTTGTAAGTCCGCAGACAAACCTCTGTACCACTGGGGGGAGGCTAACAATAAAGAAACACAGATTAAGGCTAGCGAATAAGAACACTTGTGAACATTTATAACCAGAAATCACCAAACTTGCGATGTAAATCAGAAACCGTTCAAGGGGGAAAGACTTTATAGTGCAATCGTTCATCAAATAATGAAGAAAAGTGCTCAGATTAATTTATATTTTGGGAGCATAATTCATTCACTGAATTCAGTTATTTTTCATTTATTTATTATTTTTATTAAAATATATACCAATAGTGACAGCAAAAGCAAAATGATAAGACTTATGACCTAAATGAATCAACCGAAAGTCATATTTAGCAACAACAACAAAAAACACTCACACACAAATCCTACTTGGTATTAAAGCAGTTTCAGCATTTGCGAGACATACGTTTAATCAATCAGTGGACGACGATACGAGGATCATGTTCATACCTTGGTCAACGCAACATTGAGCTCTCTCATATTACGTGGTGGTTTAAAGTGTTGGCGGCCACAGCATTCAAAGATGTACTAAAGGTGTTCTAGGGGATTTAGATCAGGACTTCACTGAATTCTATTAGAATTCTGGCAATGTGATACCGTGGATCAGGACAAAACACACGGAACTTCAAACAGACGGATCGAATACTACACCATTATACCGTCGAATAGTAAATCCATTCATTGCGGGCGTAATAAGATCCATAATTGAAACGGTTAATTCAAGCAATATCTAAAATTCCAGTTCTCCAACAAATGATCAAATCCGCAAATTAAATGGGGTACTGTTTCTCTTGAGCAGGAACACGCTGAAGCAGCCGTGTATTATCATAAGACATGCGAAAAGTATACGTAAATAATTATCTTACCTTTTGATCAAGTAACATTTCCAAGACAGATAAGACCAAAACATCACTCATAAATTAATACAGCTAAAATGATATACCGCTCTAGCAAAGATAGTGCGATGTCATAAAAAAAAACTCATGTTAATTATATATATCATTGAAACTTCAATCGCTTCCCCTCATTATATGCGATATTTTCGATCATATTCCCAATAATATCTCACGTGGTTAGGCCAGTTTAGGAGATTTAGGTAAGTTCTAAATCCATATAATAAGCTAACAATACAAAATAATCCTTATAATAATAAATGAAAACAAACATATTATATGTACTAGCAGTTTAAACTAATACTGTACTAGAAATAACATTAAAGAATAATAGAATATGACGTATTTCTAAAACCCATGAAATCGAGTTGTTCTTCATGCATTATCATGAATTT